>NC_023756.2:24346213-24440529 GCF_000499845.2 Phaseolus vulgaris | reverse complement strand
AACCGGACGGAACAATAAGTCTCCAACCAAATCGTCTAGTAAAAAATGTTTTAAGTGTTTGGGATATGGTCACATAGCTTCTAATTGCCCTTCTAAAAGAAATATGTTTATACATGATGGGGTAGTAGTTAATGAGCATGATTCCGAATTTTCTAGGCATTCTTCACCTTCTAGATCACCAAGTGAGCATGAGAGCGAAAGTCCACTTGAAGGTGACTTGTTGGTAGTGAGGCGTCTACTTGGTGAAGTTTTAAAGCCCTTTGATGAAAGTCAAAGAGAAAATATTTTTCATACAAGATGTCTCATTAATAACAAGATATGTTCTTTGATAGTGGATGGGGGTAGTTATGGAAATGTGGCTAGTACAAGAGTGGTAGATAAGCTTGGATTGTCTATTATCTCTCATACAAAGCCCTATAAATTACAATGGTTAAGTGAGGTAGGAGAGATCATTGTTAACAAACAAGTCCTCATTAATTTCTCTATTGGTAAATACAAAGATGAGGTCTTGTGTGATGTTGTTCCAATGGAAGCTACACATGTTCTTTTGGGTAGGCCATGGCAATTTGATAGAAAAGTTTTTTATGATGACTTTACCAATAAAATTTCTTTTGACTTCCATGGACACAAGATCATACTAAAGTCTCTCTCTCCAAGAGAGGTCCATGAGGACCAAGTTCAAATGAAGCAAAAGAGGGAGAGTGAAAAAAAAAAGTTCTAAGAAGAACCTTCTTATTTCTAGCCATGCGGTAAAAAAGGTAATAGCTTCTCAAAAGCCTATTTTTTTAGCTATTCCTAGGTTGAGGTTAGTCCAACATGTTTGGATAATTTGGTAGAGTAATTTCAAGATGTGTTTCAAGATCCTCCTAAAGGTTTGCCACCTTTAAGAGGAATTGAACATCAAATTGATTTAATTCCGGGAGCTTCTTTAACAAATCGCCCTGCATATAGGACCAACCCAAGTGAAACCAAAGAGATACGCCAACAAGTTGAGGAGTTAATTGCCAAAGGGTGGGTACAAGATAGTATGAGCCTTTGTGCTATGCCTATCATACTTGTCCCTAAAAAGGATGGGTCATGGAGGATGTGTTCGAATTGTAGGGCCATAAACAACATTACCATCAATTATAGGCATCCCATTCCTAGGCTAGACGACTTGTTGGATGAATTGCATGGATAATTTTTTTTTACCAAAATTGATCTTAAGAATGGAAAACCGCTTTTAAGACCAACTTGGGATTGTATGAGTGGTTAGTTATGCCATTTGGTTTGACTAATGCACCAAGTACATACATTCGTCTCATGCATCATGTCTTAAGACCATTCATTGGCAAGTTTGTTGTAGTGTATTTTGATGACATTCTCATTTATAGCTTGTCTTTGGGTGATCATGAATGCATGTTCGACAAGTTTTGGAAACCCTTAGGAAAGAATGTTTGTATGCTAACCTTGCTAAATGTATGTTTGCGCTTGATCATATATAATTCCTTGGGTTTGTTGTTAGTAGTAAAGGGGTGCATGTGGATCAAACAAAGGTTGTAGCAATTCAACATTGGCCAACACCCACCAATGTGAACGAAGTACGAAGCTTTCATGGCCTTGCTTCTTTTTATAGAAGGTTTGTGTACCGCCCTGGTGGTCGGGTGTGATGACGTGGCATCCTGCTACAGTGTAGGCGTGTTGACAAGGCGCCAGGTTGGCAGAAGGGAAGGAAGTCGGGGTGCACGTGTAGTCGCCAGTTGTTAAGCTGGCGTGTTCCGACTTCCAGCTTACCAGAATAGGCGATCGCCAGGTTGAAGATGAAGTCGCCCGATGTAGATTCAGGTGACCTAGTTATTGGAGATCGCCAGAGAAAGCACATCGCCGAAGATGAAAGAGAAGCAGATTATGAAGGCGGCCGGCGAGACCACAGGGAAGGTGTATGAAGGCCCCTAACTCGCCAGTTCCAGTAGAGATCGCACTCCTAAGTTAGCTATGCACTGGGCAGTACCATGCATAAGTAACTTAGCCAAAATGAGAGCAGAAGCAGCGCCAAGTCAGGGAGCCTCCAGATGATGGCACGTGTACAGTTGGATGCGAGCCACGTGTCCAAGTCTGTAACTGCCAGGAGAGAGAAAGCCACCAGGTATATAAGAGTTCTTAACAAACTTTCTGAGGTACGCACGTTCAGTTCATACACTTTACGCTTGCGAGTTAGAGCTGACTGTGAGAGAGGATTTGCACGGTTCTAGTTCTCTTAGTTTTTGGTGATACCGTCACTGACTTGAGCGTTGGAGTGCGTTCGGCCGCAGCGGCGCCGTGCTGTTTCTTTGCAGGTTCTTGAGATAGATCCCGAAGAGGAACGGAGGTGAGAAGCGGTGTGCACGTCGATCCTTTGACGAGGCAGTTTCCAGCGTTCCGGTCAACAGGCAGGATCATCAGGCGCCCACCGTGGGGCCGTGTAAAACTTGCTCCCATCCACAGCGTGAGTTCTTGGAAGTTCGAGGTTTTCTGCGTGGTTGTGTGCTGGTGCAACCGTCGTTCGCAGTTTCTTTGAGTTTCGTTCGGTGAATTTGCGTTTTGAACCGTTCGTTTGGCTTTTCGATCGGTGGAGTAAGGTTTTTTTTTGCTGATTACGCGTACTCTGTTTGGTGGAAGTTCGAGTTCTTTCGTCTGTTTGGTTGTTCGCAGGGAAGCGGTGGTTTCTGGCGAACTCGTGGTTTTCTTTGAAGGCTTACGGTGTTCTTGAGTTTTCTTGCGCTGTTTCGCACTGTTTCTCCGATTGATCGCTGATTCGATCGAGGCTGAAGTGTTGTTTGCTGCATTCCTGTGATTCGCTGAAGTTAATGAGAAAAATGAGAAGCAATCGTTCCAGTCCCGTGGCGCCTGTCGCTGCTGAAGGCGACACCGCCATGACCATGGCGCAGATGGCAGAGATGATGCGCTCATTGCAGTCAACTGTGGAAGCCTCGCGCGTAGAGCAGGCGAGGATACATGAGGACCTGGTCGCCTCTCGCGCCAGGAACGAGGAGCTCAGCAAGGTGACTGAGGAGCTGCGTCGAGCTCTTCAGGAGCAGCAAGGACGTTCTTCTGCTGAAGAGGTGGCGCCGTCGACGCCACCTCGTGTTTTCCCGATGCCTTTTGTTCAGGCGATCACCGACACGCCTATTCCCACGAGCGTGGTTCCGGTTAAGGCTGTCTTTACCGGCATGGAGGATCCAGAGGCTCATCTGACCACGTTCCACACGCAGATGATGCTGTCGGGAGGGTCAGACGCCGTCTACTGCAAGATGTTCGTGAGTACGCTCCAGGGAACGGCGATGGAGTGGTTTGTGAGCTTGCCTAACGGCCACATAACCAATTTTCAACAGTTCTCGAAAATCTTTGTCGAGCAGTACATTGTGAATAAGGCACCGCCCAGGGTGTCCTATGATCTGTTTGATATAAGGCAGTACCATGGGGAGTCCCTCAGAGACTACCTCAATCGCTTCGGAGCGCAGATGGTCAGATCGCCAGCCAAGGATGAAGAAATGCTGGTCTATGCCTTCAAGAAGGGCGTGCAGCCAGGGCCATTCTGCGAGGCCTTGATCAGGGCTCATCCAGCGACGTTTGCTGAAGTCAGGCGACTTGCGGTGGCCCACATCGTCGACGAGAGTGAAGTCGCCGAGAAGAGAGGCAGCGTGGCTCCCGCCAGGCCACGTGCCCAGACCAGGATCCAGCCGCAGAGGGTGCTGGAAACGGCGGCGGCGGCCAGAAAAGACCAGAGGACTCGCCATCCTTACGACAGGAGAAACAAGGGAAGAAGCCAAGCGCGCCAACAACCAGCACGCCGGGAATACAATCGCCCGCCTAAACACAAATTTGTCATGGGACTAACGGACCTGATCGCTATCCCTAACATATCTGCTAGGTTGAAGGTGCCTGAGAAGGTGGGCGACAAGGTGCTGGGGTCAAAGCCGGACGCCTGGTGCGAGTTCCACCAATGTTTTGGCCACACCTTGGACTCGTGTTTGTCTTTGGGGTATCAGCTCGATGATCTGGTTAAGAGCGGGTTCCTAAATGACTATCTGCTGGATAGAAGGACGGGGGGAGCGTCGAGTTCCCAGCCAGCAGGTGGAGAAGCCCAGCAACACGAGATGCCTATCCACGGGGAGATCCACACCATTGCAGGGGGTTTCTCAGGTGGTGGATGCACCGCATCGCAGAGGAAAAAGTATGCGCGATCGGTGATGACAGTGGACATGTTTGAAGATCACTCGCCGGAAGTGGACATTACGTTCACCAAGCAGGATCTTCGGGACGTTGTGCCTCATGACAATGATCCCATAGTTATTTCGTTGGTTACAGCAGGGAGGAAGGTCCATAGAGTTCTGGTGGACCAAGGAAGCTCGGCAGACGTGATGTTCTGGCCGACTTTCACGCAGCTGGAATTGCCCCTTGACCAGCTAAGGCCCTATGGAGGGTGCTTATATGGGTTCGCTGGTGACCAGGTGGAGGTCAGGGGGTACATTGAGCTGAGAACCACGTTTACAGATGAGGCCGGGTCGAGGACGGAGAAAATCAAGTACCTCTTCGTAAACGCCCCTTCAGCATATAACATCTTGTTGGGAAGGCCCACTCTTAACAGGATAGGCGCCATTCCGTCGACTCGGCACATGAAGGTGAAGTTGCCGTCCATGGAAGGGGTGGTGATCACGATCAGGTCTGATCAGAAAGAAGCGAAAAGGTGCTACGAGAATAGCCTGAAAAACAAAAGATCAGTGAGTTATGTAACAACCACCCCACCTCCCGGTGTGAAGCCCAGACCGCCAGTAACAGAGGAGGCCGCCGGAAGAGACGTGGAAATGGTGGATGCTGAGCTGGGGGAGAGGAATGCTGGCCTGGAGGAGGAAGAGGCGCGGAATCGCCCCGAGGAAGCAAGTGAGCAGGGAATCGCCAGGGCGGTGATCGCCAGAGAATCCAGGCCTAAACCTGTCGAGCAGTGGCTCGAGAAGGAGATCGGAGGGAAAATCTTCAAGCTCGGAAGATCCCTAGAGGTCGATCTCCAGGACCAGATCGCCAAGGTGATTGAGTGGCATCTGGACGCATTTGCATGGTCCGCTTCGGACATGCCCGGGATTGATCCCGACTTCTTGTGCCATCATCTGGCGATGGACACTTTGGTGAGACCGGTGCGACAAAGGAGAAGAAAATTCAACGAGGAGAGGAGGCAGGCGATCAGGGATGAAACACAGAAACTCCTCGCTGCAGGCCACATCAGGGAAGTCCAGTACCCTGAATGGTTGGCAAATGTCGTACTGGTGAAGAAGAGTAACGGGAAATGGCGCATGTGCGTCGATTTCACCGATCTGAACAAAGCTTGCCCAAAGGATTCGTATCCTTTACCAGGCATTGATGCCCTGGTTGATAGTGCTGCAGGGTGCAAGCTGCTGAGTTTCCTGGATGCCTTCTCGGGCTATAATCAGATCAAGATGCATCCCATGGATGAAGAAAAAACAGCCTTCATGACGGAGAGGTCGTGCTACTGCTATAAGGTGATGCCGTTTGGGCTGAAGAACGCGGGGGCCACGTACCAGAGGCTGATGGATCGAGTACTTGCACCAATGCTGGGAAGGAACGTGCAGGCCTACGTCGATGACATGGTCGTGACCTCGCAGGAAAAGAGCAAGCACGTTGCAGACTTGGAAGAATTGTTCACGACGATCGCCAAGTTCAAGTTAAAGCTCAACCCGGAGAAATGCATTTTCGGCGTGGAGGCTGGAAAGTTTTTGGGTTTTCTCTTGACTGAAAGAGGAATAGAAGCCAACCCAGACAAGTGTGCCGCCATCTTGGCGATGAGAAGCCCGGCTACGGTGAAAGAGGTCCAACAGCTAACAGGTCGGATGGCAGCCCTATCTCGCTTCGTGTCAGCTAGCGGAGAAAAGGGGCATCCCTATTTTCAATGTCTGCGGCGCAATAATAAGTTTGTTTGGACGAAAGAGTGCGAGGAAGCTTTCGTCAAACTGAAGGAGTATCTGGCGAGCCCGCCGGTTCTGTGCAAACCGCTGGCGGGAATCCCTCTCAGGTTGTATTTCGCTGTGACTGAGAGGGCGGTGAGTGCGGTGCTCGCCCAGGATCAAGATCAGGCTCAGAAACCTATTTATTTCGTGAGCAAGGTGTTGCAGGGCCCAGAAACGTGATATCAGGCCCTGGAGAAGGCTGCGCTGGCTGTGGTGTTTTCGGCGAGGAGGTTGCGCCACTACTTCCACAGTTTCACAATACTGGTGATGACTGACCTACCCATCCAGAAGGTCTTGAAGAAACCCGACGTTGCGGGAAGGATGGTGAAGTGGGCGGTAGAGTTGTCAGAGTTTGATATTAAGTACGAGCCCCGAGGCCCGATCAAGGGGCAAATCTTTGCAGATTTCGTGGTTGAGCTCTCATCAGAGGCGACGCGGGTTGAAGGAGACGATTTCCGTTGGGTACTTTCGGTGGATGGATCGTCGAACCAGCAAGGAAGCGGTGCTGGAGTCATATTGGAAGGACCCAACGGCGTGCTGATTGAACAATCTTTGAGGTTTGCCTTCAAAGCCAGCAACAATCAAGCAGAGTATGAGGCGCTGATCGCCGGGATTTTGCTGGCCAAGGAGATGGGAGCTAGGGTGCTGATGGCTAAGAGTGACTCGCTGCTAGTCACAGGGCAAGTAACCGACGAGTTCCAGGCTAAAGATCCACAAATGGCGGCTTACTTGGCGTATGTGCAGGAATTGAAGAGTTCCTTTGCCTCTTTTGAAGTAGTACATGTGCCCCGAGAGCAGAATGCCCGAGCTGACTTGCTTGCTAAGCTCGCCAGCTCAGGCAAGGGGGGTAGGCAGAGGACGGTGATTCAAGAAACTCTGAAGACGCCGAGGGCATTTGTAGGAGATCACCTGGTCCTTCAGATAAGCAAGTCGACGGAGAGAGCAGCGAGAAGCCATAAGTCCTTGACGCAAGAAACTCTGAGATCGCCGAGAGTTAGAGCATGTCGAGGAGAGAAGGTGGATGTGATGCAGGTCTGCGCCGCCCATGAGCCAGACACTTGGATAACGCAATACAAACGGTGCCTGGTAGATGGCCTCCTCCCGCTGGATCCGACAGAAGCTAGGAAGGTAAAGAAAAATTCCAGCAAGTATACGTTGATTGATGGCGATCTGTACAGGTTTGGGTTCACTCACCCGCTCCTGGAATGTATACACGGCGAGAAGTGCACGAGAATCATGGCAGAGCTCCACGAAGGTATATGCGGAAGCCACGTCGGGGGTCGAGCTCTGGCCGCAAGGACTCTCCGTGCAGGCTACTACTGGCCATCCATGAGAGAAGATTGCAAGAAATATGCCCAATGTTGTAAACAATGCCAGCAGCACGCCGATTGGCATAAGGCACCTCCCGAGGAGTTGAAGTCGATCTATAGCCCTTGGCCGTTTCATACTTGGGGAATCGACATCCTGGGACCTTTCCCGCTGGCGATTGAGTATTTCACCAAGTGGATTGAAGCAGAACCAGTGGCCCAGATCACCGCACACAAGATCGAAGGTTTTGTATGGAAGAACATCGTGTGCCGGTTTGGAGTGCCTAAGCGCCTGGTGTCAGATAATGGGACACAGTTTGCAAGCCACCTGTTGAAGAAGCTTTGCGAAGGGGTGGGAATTCAACAAATGTTTGCATCCGTCGAGCACCCTCAGACAAATGGCCAGGTGGAGTCAGCTAATCGGGTGTTGTTGAGAGGTTTGAAGAGAAGGCTTGAGAAAGCCAAGGGAAGTTGGGCTGAGGAGGTGCCCCGTATAGTCTGGGCGTACCACACCACCGAGCAGTCGGGAACCCACGAGACCCCGTTCAGCTTGGTCTATGGGTGTGATGCCATGATTCCAGTGGAGATCTAGGAGAGCTCGCCGAGATTCCAGAACTTCGTAGAGGAAGACTCGAATGAAGAGAGAAGGCTAAACCTGGATCTGCTGGATGAGGTCAGGGAAGAGGCGAGGTTGAAGGCTGAGGCCGTGAAGAGAAGGGTTGAACGAAGATACAACTCAAAGGTGATGCCAAGGCAGTTTAGAGAGGGCGACTTGGTGATGAGGAAGGCCCACCAGTACGAGATGGAGAATAAATTGTCACCCAAGTGGACTGGACCGTTCAGAATAACCGAGGCGCTCGGGAACGGGGCCTACCGCTTAGAGACGCTGGAAGGAGGGGCGATCCCTCGCACATGGAACGCCACACACCTGAAGTTGTACTATAGTTAAAAGCTTTGTAAGTAAAGACAAACACAAATGTTATATTACAATGTCTCTGATGAAACAGTTTCAAGGGGGCACTCTTTTTTTCCTAAAGAGGGTTTTTAATGAGGCCACCCAATAAAGAAGAGTTTTTGAAGTATAAGGCGTTTTCAGATTGCATGTTTGCTTTTTTCCAAGAGTTTTTGAAGAAAGACCTTGTCGCTTGTAAGTGATTTAAGGCAAGAAAAGATATATCGCGTGCTTTCTAAAAGGTTTTAAGTCCTCATCGTTTTTCGGCGATTGGAGGCACCAATTAAGTTTTAAGTCCTCATCGTTTTTCGGCGATTGGAGGCACCAGTTAAGTTTTAAGTCCTCATCGTTTTCCGGCGATTGGAGGCACCAGTTAAGTTTTAAGTCCTCATCGTTTTTCGGCGATTGGAGGCACCAGTTAAGTTTTAAGTCCTCATCGTTTTTCGGCGATTGGAGGCACCAGTTAAGTTTAAAGTCCTCATCGTCTTTCGGCGATCGGAGGCACCAGATGAAAGACCTCAACGCCCTCGCGCGTCCTGAGGCAAGTTAAAGACCTCCTCGCCGTCGAGCGAGTGCAGGCGAGAAAGAGAAAGGTCCTCAGTGCATCCAGGGGGGAGGAGATGTACACCCTGGGCAAGTTGAGGCACCAGATAAAGTCCTTCTCACCGTTGTGCGAGCTAAGGCCAGTTAAAGACCTCCTCGCCGTCGAGCGAGTGCAGGCGAGAAAGAGAAAGGTCCTCAGTGCATCCAGGGGGGAGGAGATGTACACCCTGGGCAAGTTGAGGCACCAGATAAAGTCCTTCTCGCCGTTGTGCGAGCTAAGGCCAGTTAAAGACCTCCTCGCCGTCGAGCGAGTGCAGGCGAGAAAGAGAAAGGTCCTCAGTGCATCCAGGGGGGAGGAGATGTACACCCTGGGCAAGTTGAGGCACCAGATAAAGACCTTCTCGCCGTTGAGCGAGTTCAGGCGAGTTAAAAGACCTTCTCGCTTACATGCGAGCTTAGGCAAGATAAAATCCTTCTCGTCTCGAACGAGTTCAGGTATGGCGCAGAGGGTGGAAGAAGTATGGAAGGTGGCCAAGGTAGGTTCGAAGAGAACGCCTAGTCAGCCGGTCTTTGTTCTGAAGTCCAGGAGGGTAAAGAGAGATCCCTAAAGGCGTCTCTGCCCCCATGCAAAGAAACGATTGCCAAAGCATGAGGCTAGGAAAAGCTAATGGTACCAAGAGTTTTCGGCGATCGGGAAAAGTTCAAACAGCGGCGAGAAGGTTGAAAGACTTGTTTGATAAGGCAGGTCGAGTGGGACGTTGTTTGAGCCTATAATTGAGTTACCGTTCGTTGCTTGAAGGGTATTCTCGTGACAAGTTGGTTAAAGTAATTTTTACTTGAGTTTGAAGTGGTTCGAAGCGGTTAAGTCAAAAGGCTGTGTTCGCAAAAATCGTTAAGTTATATCCGACAAAGTTAAACATGCAAAGAAGGTTAAAGCACTTAAAGAAGTCAAAAGAGTGAATACCCAAACTTTGTCATTGAGATAAGTATTTGTTAAAAGGCATACATACAGGAGTTTTATAGAATAATACAAGGGAAATCATAAAAGTAGCAGATGAGGTGGAGTTGATTAGTCTTCAGCAGGAACGACCTTTCCATCTACTACTTCGTTGTTCAGCGACACCAGGCTGAGGTCCAGATCGGGGAATAGGCAAGCGAATTGTTCCCGCGCAGCTTCGAATCCAGCAGCCAGAATCTGAGCAGAATTTAGCTTGAGTGCTTCGATTTGCCCCTGAAGTTCCTCAATCTGCTTCTTGAGGTCTTCGGTTTGCTCTTTCAGCTCTTTGTTCTGCTGTTCCAGCTCTTCAACCTATTTTTTAAGTTGTTCGTCGGTCTCTCGAGCCTGGAGAAGGTCTTCAGTAACCTTCTTGGATTCCGATTGTGCTTGGGCCAACTCAGCAGCCAGTTTTCCTTTCTCTTTGTTGGCCTCGACGAGATCATCCATGGCGTCGTCCCTCGCCTTTTCTACTTGCCCAAGTAGTTTCTCCCGGTCAATCGACCTTTGCTCCAGTTTTTGCACCTTAGCGGCGTCAGCTTGCATGCGAGCCTCCAGGTCGACCGCCTTGGCACGAAGGGGCACAATTTTGCTTTCTAGCTCGACCTTCTCTTGGGCAAGATCATGAACTTTGCGGCGAAGGTCAGTAGCCTCCTTGCGCGCCAGCCTGAGCTCGGTACTCATTGCATCCTCCACTCGGGAGTGTTCGATTTCTGCGAGCGTCAGGTTGAAGGATAACTTCTCCACCTCAATCTTCATAGTGCTGTTTTCGGTTTTGAGGTTGAAGAGGTCATCTTGGAGCCTCCTGGTTGAGCCTTCCACGGCCCTGGTTATAATCGATGGGATATCCTCTGTTATGGTTTTGAGTTTGGCAGTCAGAGGTTCCCACATCCTTGTGACCTCAAGGGGAAGGTTTGCCGCTTGGAGAGGCGCCAGGGGGGCTTGTAGTGGGTTCTCGTCGCCACCTTCCTTGGCAGGTTCTTCAGTGTTTGCTTCCTGGTGTGGCGACGCAATCGGGGATTCGGTAATCAGAATCGGAGAGGTATGAGCAACCTCATCCCTGATTGGAACGTTTTCTGCAGCTGAAGTGTTTGAAGGGGGGCCCCCTCCGGCTGACACGTATGGCGTAGAGGCGCTTGGGGGGTCCTCCAGGAAATTTGGCTCTTGGGCCTCAGCTGCAGGTGGCGCAGTGGCCAGTGGAACCGCTTGGACTGGTGATGAAGGAGCTTGTTGTGTTGGCGATGAGGGAGGAGGAGCAGGCGTTGATGGTGGTGTTGAGGTCGGAAGAGGGGGTGGGGCAGGTGGTGAAGATGGTGCCACCCTTTTCCTCTTCGTAACGAGGCCATCCTCGGTGACCTCGTCGTCCTCTTCTTCCTCCTCTTGGACGACTTGGGGGGCTTTCCTTCTGGGTCTCTTAAGGACCAATTTTTTGCGTTGAGCGGGCTCCTTGGGTGGTGATCGCCCTTGGACAATGGCGGCCTCCACCACCGAGTTGGGCACCGTTTGGGAACCGGTTGCCAACCCGTGGTTTCGGGCGAGCGATTTGAGTTCAGCGAGCATGTTCCTGGGCAACATGTTGTCTGCAGGGGACAAGAGATGCGTGGGTTAACTCAAGGAAAACAGATAAGTGCATAGTGTAATAAACAGCAAAGCAGATAATATGTGCAGGAAAAGTAAAGCCAAAGTCTTGCGCATAACGCACAAGACGCCCAGAGACAGCTAAACAGAAGCAGTATTAAAGCAATGGTTCAAATGACCTAACCTATTTGAAATTCTAGCTGATCTTCGAAGAATTCAAAGCTGATCAGGGAGGTGGTGAGGAAAGTTATGTTGGCGTCCGCCACCTTCTTCCAGAAGAGACAAAGGTCTCTGTCCAATGCTCCCATGCTATCAGGACTTCTGGGCCTCCTGAAGCAGCTTTTGGACTCTTTTTTCCCCTTGTCCACCCAGTACAAGGGGAAGCCATCAAGAAGGGAGGTGTCCTTGTCGTTTGCACGTACTTGGACGAATTTCCCCTTCCAGTCTTTGTACGATTGCTGGAAGATGGTAAAGATGGATCTCCCAGCAATCGCATTCAAGCTGACCCACAGGCGGTCTCCTGGGTGCTTGGCTTCGAAAAGGAACAAAAACACGTCCACTGACGCGGGCAACCCCAGGTGGGTGCACGTTACTTGGAAGGCTCGAACAAACGCCCAGCTGTTGGGATGAAGCTGGGCGGCTGCAATGTTGAGCTCGGTGAGAAGTTCCCTCTCGAATCGGGTAAGAGGGAACCTGAGCCTGACCTTCTTGAACAGAGTCGTATAGACAAAGCAGAAGGGCCCGTCGGCGCTTACTTTGTCATCAGCACACACGGGCAGGTCGGCGGGGCAAGGCAGCACCATCATCCTTTCGTCGTGCTCCTTGTGAAACGACTGGTAGATTTCGTCCCCCTTAGTCAGCCGCAAGACTACCCCCGCAGTGTTCACAGAGGATATTTCTTTCAGAAGGGTTGGGTTAGCCCAGGGGTATAAAGTTTTGAAGTCTGGCGGAGGAACGGGGGCTCCTCCAGCATTAGATGGAGTCGCCTGGGCCAGGGCAGATTGGGAAGACGCAGGCCTCTCAGCCTGCGAAGAGGGAGCGCCACGAACTTGTGTTGAGTCGTGTGCTTGTGAAGGAAGGTTTCGTGCTGATGGAGGGGGGTTCGGGGTAATCTTTGTGCGAGTCATGATAGCAACTGCAAAGGAAGAAGAAAGGAAAATGATCAGGGGATTACAGAGGCTGACTCGATCATAGAAGGAAGGTGAAAAAACGAACGAATGTAGGTTCGTTGCGACGATCGACAAAGCCCTAAGTTACGCAGAAGGAGAAATGGAAAAACAACCCACAGCGTATGCACCAAGCAGTTACAGGATGATGCAAATCGGTGAAAATGCAAGGAAAACCAGCAGATGAAGGAAAGTAATTACCTTTTGATGATCGGGAAGGTGTTGGAGGAAGATGGTGATCTAGAGCGTTGAAGAGTGTTGAGAGTTTTCGCAGAAGTAAGTTGGAGCGTTTGCAAGCACGAAGAAAGTGATGGAACAGTGGAGCGAAATGGGTTTAAGGGTTTTCGAAATGGTTTTAGGAAGCGCAAACGGCGAATGAAGAGAGCCGTTGATGAAGCCACGTGTCGAGCGATGAGTGAGGGGTTTTGGTGGGGCGTCAGAGCAGCAGAAGGTACAACCGCTTGGAATTCCGCGTCGAGGCCACGTAGATCGGTGTTAACGAAGGCTCTTTCAGTCTTTTCGCTAGACAAGTCTTCGCTTAAGACTGGGGGGCTTGTGTACCGCCCTGGTGGTCAGGTGTGATGACGTGGCATCCTGCTACAGTGTAGGCGTGTTGACAAGGCGCCAGGTTGGCAGAAGGGAAGGAAGTCGGGGGGCACGTGTTCTGAGGTACGCAGTCGGTCGGGTTGGCAGAGTTCTTAACAAACTTTCTGAGGTACGCACGTTCAGTTCATACACTTTACGCTTGCGAGTTAGAGCTGACTGTGAGAGAGGATTTGCACGGTTCTAGTTCTCTTAGTTTTTGGTGATACCGTCTGATCCTGCCGGCAACTTGAACGTGGGTGAATCGCTTCGTAACACTTTCTGCCCTGTCTTCGCGACTGTGTCTCCTGAAGAATCACCTTCTGAACTTTCTCTCAGATGTCTTCAAAATGTGACCTGCAAAATACACAGACGGCGCCTCTAGCGGCCGTTTGCACTCCGACGATCAAGTTAGTTCAACAGAACCACCATAAAACTGGAAACTTAGTAAAAATGTGTGCGTATCAGAAAAACTTGCACTCTGTTTTTCCCTCTATCTTTTTTCTCTCTCCCTTTCTTCTCCCCCTCACCCTCCCTCTGATTCTGTCTTTTATCCCTCTTTCCCTGCTTCTGGGCATAACAGAATTCTGTTATGCTTTTCTGGCATGTGTCAGAACCCTGTCGTGCTTTTCAGAGAAAGCGTACCTTCAGAATCAGCAATGGGGAGCGTGAGAGTCTGCGCATGTCTGCGCTTGGCTGCGCCTGTCTGTACCTTTAGCGGTACGGAGTGCTCTTTTGTCTGGACCGCACCCCTCTCAGATGGTGACACGTGGAGGCCTGCAACTCACATCTAACCACACACGTGTCACTTACTGGAAGGGCTCTAGTGCCTCTCTTTGTCTGCCTAAGCTACACCCTTGCGGAGTAACTTAGGATGCTTCTCTTACCTGGGCAAATTGCATACTCTTAGGAGAACGTCGGGTGTGGCTGGTCTAGGCGCACTCACCGAACGTTACTCTCTGCGTAGGCGACTTACCCTTCAGGATAACACGCACATAATGGGTTGAGGGAATCACCAATCTCCGACTGGCTTACTAGTTCCCTCAGGCCACTCTCGTGCATGATTCCTTGAGATGTGCCCATGCGAGGTCCATGCGTAACGCTCTCGCTGGGAACCTCAGTTCCAGTTTAACTGCGTGTAACACGAGACCCCGATGACAATACACCCGATGACTGATCAGTGTTTATTCGCTACTCGCGCTCTGCCTCCAGGCGCGAGTCTGGGAACTGGTCTGCTGGTGGTCACTTGGCTACTGACCCGATCACCATTCTGGGTGATCTGTCCCCCGACCTCTCTGCCACCTGATCTGTCGGTGGTAACTTGGTTACTGACCACCGATCACCTCTCTTGGCGATCGTCCCCTACCTCTCTGCCGCCTGGTCCACGTGTCACCCTGCGGGTGGTCCACGTGGTTCTCTGATGCTGATGTCATCGACTACCGATGACCGATCGGATCACAAGCCCCCCAGTCTCGAGTCGAGAACTCGTTCTCAGCGAAGAGACTAAGTGGTCGTGCCCTCAGTCCACGTGGCAAGTGGGGCCGCCTCACGTGCCACCTCACGTGCTGCTTCTTTAACGTTTGGGCTTCCTTCCTCAAACTCGCGACACGTGGCACCATCAACGGCCAGCGTTGTGCGTCGCTAGCGCTTCTCTTATTCAAAATGGCGCGCCCTTCCACTGTTCCTTCATCTTCTTCATTTGACTCCCAAACTCTCTGCGAACTTTTCTTCTGCGCACCCATCTTTCTTCGAATTCTCTGTGATCCTGTACTCCTACGATCATTCAAAGGTATGGTTTTTCTTTTCCCTGGCCCCTTTTTGGTCATCTTTACCGATTGCATTTACCATTCTAGTTATCATGCATTCACCTTCCCTGTTTTTCTTCTTCTCAACCCGCGCTAGGGTTTTTCTCATGTTTCCGCTTTGGCTTCTGCCTTCCCTTCTTTCTCCTTTTCCTGGGCATTTCTTCCTCATTCCCCCTCTCTGTTTTTCACCGAACCATCCATCACTCTCTCCCTTTCTATTTCTGACCCTTCGTTTTTCCTCCATTGCAGCTATCTCTCGATGGCTCGCTTGAAGCAGACCGCTCGCGTCCTTGCCTCTTCTTCTGGTGCACAGCCCTCCGCGAGTGCACCAGCTTCGCCACCGCCTGTTGTCACCTCATTCCATGACAACGCCAAAGTCTATGACTGGGCCCCTCTGGCGTTGCTATCTGAAACGTCCATCTTGCTACCTGAGGACCATCTTAACTCGCTTCTGAGCCACGACCCGGATGAACCCTCGTGTTCCATAGACAGGGAAAACGACTTCCACATCCGAGTCCGCATCCCTCCCCGAGGGATGCCCATTTGCGCTGACGACAGGGCCACCAATGGGGTGCCCTTCGTTTTTTTTTACTCCGCGATCTTCAAAAGGTTGAGGCTGCGACTCCCCTTCACCTTCTTCGAGAAAGAGCTGATGATGGAGTTGAACGTCGCGCCCTGCCAACTCCACCCCAATGCCTGGGCCTTCATCCGGGCGTTTCAGATTCTGTGCAACTACTTTGGGCACAACGCCTCGGTGGAGGTGTTCCTCTACTTCTTTGAGGCGAAGAAACCAGGGGATAGGTTTTGGGTCAGCCTGAACGGGGTTGCTGGACGGGTGCTTCTGGGCCTGTACCAGCAGTCCTTCAAAGACTGGAAGGGCAGATTTTATATGATATCCGCCACCCCACAAAGCCCTCATCTGCTCGAGGGGTACCCCCTCTACTGGGTTCCCCAGGTTCAGTTTAAAAAACCCAAGGATCTCGAGGCCATGGCCCCCTACGAGCGCGAGCTGTGTGGGCTGCTCCTGGGGGCTAAGTATGACTCCGCTCGCCTCATCAAGGATGAGTTTGATGTGGTTTCCCTGAAGAAATATATAGGTAGTTCTTTCTCTGCCGCCCCTTAGGACATTTATACTTCCTCATGCATGCTCTTATACTTTCCACCTTGCTTGCGTCTCTTAGATGTCTAATTTTCCTCTTTCTTGCCTATGCAGATTCAATGTCAGGGAAAGATAGGAGGTTGGCGGTGTTGGAGCTCGCTAAACGCCGAGCGGCCAAAGGGACTGGCTCTTCCTCTTCCACCACCGAGCCAATCGAAGCCCCTCCGCTCTCGGTCGCGCCAGCCGAAGGCCCCGAGCAAGGGAAGAAAAGGAAGAGACTGGTGAAGGCTTCTTCGCTGGTACCTGCTGCTGCTGTTGCCTCAGTGGAAGAGGAAAGCTCAGGCTCCCCCCTCGTTCACCGCCAGAGGAAGAAGGCAATGGCTGAGGGGGTCTTGTCTCTCCAGCCTGGAGGGATAGAGGTGGTAGAGCTAGAAGAAGGTTCACCACCTCCCTCTCCCTCTACTCGACTGGCTCCAGAGCCCGCATGTCCTCCTTCTCCTGGCCCAAAATCGCCCCCAGCCTTTCAATCACCAACTTCCCCCCCAGCAGGCCAATCACCTGGTCCATCCGCTCACCCTGCTGGGGGTGTTTCTGCTCAAAAAGAGTGTGCCCCGCCTCCAATGACAATCTCCACCGCCAATGCTGAACATGGTGGGTCTGGCTCGCGCCCAAGCAACACTGGAGCCAACCATGAAAACTTCAGCAGAGTTATCTCCATGGTGCGACAGCACATCAGCAATGGGGAGCTCGTCGACTGGAGCGGGGAGGAGATTGACGCACACCTTGCCAAGCAGGTGGTGCTCTCGCTGGAGTTCTCCAACCAGCATCGCAAGCAGAAGGTCCTGGAGAAAAAGCTGAGGGAACTTGAGCACGACAACGAGTCGCTGCGCAGTGACCTTGAAGCCGCTCAGGGGTCTGTCGAGCTCATGCGAGGCATGGTGGAGAAGGCCAGGAGGGAGTACCTGCTGCAGGTCCAGGAGACCATCAAGATGGAAATCTTGATGGGGCAGACCGTTGGTCCCCTGGACTTGAAGGTGGCTGAGTTACAGGCTGAGAATTCCTCCTTGCTCGAACGGAGTCAAATGGTGGAGGAGTTAGAGGTTGAGAACTCCTCCCTACGCCAACAGGATTCTCAGCGGGTAGAGATGCTCAAAGCCGCCAAGGAGGCAACTGCTGCCGGCGAAAAGAAGCTTGAGGAGGCAGTGGGCCAGCTGTCTGAGGCTGCCTCCTCCCTTGCTACCCTTACCACGCAGAGGGATGCTGCAGAGGCTTCGAGGCGAAGTCTGGAGGCGGAGAAAGAGGACTTGATGAATGTGGGCGCCGATTCCCTCATTGACGGATTCGAGTTGGCGCTCGAGCAAGTTCGCTGCGTCTTCCCAGACCTAGACCTTGCGCAATTCAGCATTCATCACTCGGTGGTAGATGGGAAACTTAAGCCTCCTACTCCCTGAATCTCTTCCTTCTGTAATTTTGACTTCTTCTGTACAAAGTTTCATTTTGTAACTTTATATTTCCGCACTATTCAACTCTTTGTAACTGACAATTGTATGAACATCTTTGGTGATATATCTCGGATTCAATTGCTCGATTTCTCTTTGTATTTTCTTTGGACTCCACTGATCTTTATGTGCGCGACTAACTGTTAGCTAGTTTAGGTTCGGCGCGATCTGGGGCTTTACCTTTCCTTTCGCACACGACTAAGTGTTAACCAGCTTAGGCTTAGGGCGATCTGCTTCTCTTACTCTTTGCGCGTGACTAAGTGTTAACCAACTCAGGCTTAGCGCGATCTGCTTCTCTTATTCTTTGCGCACGACTAAGTGTTAACCAACTCAGGCTTAGCGCGATCTGCTTGATCACGACTGGCTATTCTCTCAACTTGGTGTTTAACAGTCCTCGTGCGCTGCTTTGCACCACTAGCCAATTACTGACGACTCATCAGTGATCGTTCTTTAGTCTTTACTTAGCTTTCTCTGTCGCTCTAGCGCTAAGTGCATAGAGGACTTTGACACCGATCGCTCAAGGTGATGCCTCGTCTTGGGGAAAGAAAAGTGTTTCTCGCTAACCCCTCTTACTTTCCCCAAGGTCATCACCTTTTGGCGGGTTGAGTCGCTCATTCCCTGCCTCACTCCTGGGGTGAGAAGGGTTTCGGACTAAGAGTCTTACTGGGCCAATATTGGTGTATGCCAAGTGGGTAAGGACGTTTTGTCAAAACCTTTTCTTTCCCTCCCTTGGTCTTACTAGCACCCCTGGCTTTTCAAACCTTTAACTGCTCACGCTCACACCTGGGGTGAGGAAGACTTAGATCGGTGCCAGTACTTGTGCCTAGGGCAAGTAGGGCCTAACCAATCACCTGCACTTGCACCTGGGGCAAGGAGGATTTTAACTTTAATACTTGAGAACACTTTATATGCTGGAAATTTTCTTTAATTGGGTGGCCTCGTTAAAAACCCTCTTTAGGGAAAAGAGTGCCCCCTTGTCTGTTCAACTGTTTCCACCACAAACAAAGCATGTGTCTTTTAGCATGAGAACGCCATTACTGTACAATTTTAACTGAAATAAAATTTTAAATGGGTGGCGTTCCACGTTCTGGGGATTGCTCCTCCTTCCAAAGTCTCCAGGCGATAGGCTCCGTTCTCTAACGTCTCCACCACTCTGTACGGGCCTGTCCACTTCGGGGATAACTTATTCTGCATGTCATTCTGATGCGCCTTTCTCATCACCAGATCACCTTCCTGGAAGCGCCTGGGCCTCACTTTAGAGTTGTGCCTCCGCTCTACTCTTCTCTTCACAGCTTCAGCACTGACTCTGGCCTCTTCTCGCACTTCGTCTAGCAGGTCCAAATTCACCTTACGCTCTTCATTGGACTCTTCAGCAACGAAGTTCAAGAATCTGGGGGAGCTCTCCTGTATCTCCACAAGAATCATGGCGTCTGTCCCAGAGACAAGGCTGAAGGGTGTCTCATGGGTGCTGGACTGTGGGGTGGTGTGGTAAGACCACACAATTCTGGGGACCTCCTCTGCCCAGCCTCCTTTGGCCTTGTCTAGCCTCCGCTTCAGCCCCCTGAGCAGCACTCGATTTGCTGACTCCACCTGCCCATTTGTTTGTGGGTGCTCCACAGATGCGAAAACCTGTTGTATCTTTAGCTCTTCACACATCTTCCTCAACTGATGACTGGTGAACTGGGTGCCGTTGTCGGAAACCAGCCTCTTGGGTATTCCGAAGCGGCAGACAATGTTCTTCCAGACGAAGTGTTCGACTTTCTGTGCGGTGATGTGTGCAACTGGCTCTGCCTCCACCCACTTAGTGAAATATTCGATGGCCACAATGAGGAACTTCATCTGCCTTGTCGCCAGGGGAAAAGGTCCTAGGATGTCAATCCCCCATGTATGGAATGGCCACGGGCTATGGATGGACCTCAACTCCTCAGGGGGTGCCTTGTGCCAATCTGCATGCAGCTGACATTGTTTGCATCGCTGAGCAAACCTTATGCAATCTTCCTTCAGCTTTGGCCAGTAGTACCCCGCGCGGAGTACTCTACTTGCCAAAGCGCGACCACCTACATGGCTTCCGCACACCCCCTCGTGCAGCTCAGACATGAGTCTGGTGCATTGTTCGCCGTGTACACAGATCTGCACAGGGTGAGAAAATCCAAATCTAAATAGGCTTCCATCTATGAGAGTAAACTTACTCGAACTCCTCTTTATTCTTTTTGCCTCTGCCAGATCGAGCGGGAGTACACCATCTTCTAAGTATAGCCGGTATGGCGTCATCCAGGTGTGGGGTTCCTTCTCCGCGTGGACCTCCATCGACTCACCGATCTTTGAGGGTCGCGATCTCACCCTCGGCGCTCTCAGCGTCTCTTGAGTCAACGATCGATGACCGATCGTTAGACGCTCCATTGACTTGTATACGTGAAGTACCTGGTTGTCTGATACAAACGCGCGTGGCACCTTCAGGGTCTCCTGAATGACAGTCCTCTGCTTCCCCCCTTTGCCTGAGCTTGCCAGCTTGGCAAGCAGGTCTGCTCGGGCGTTCTGCTCTCTTGGTACATGCACTAACTCAAACTCGGCGAAAGACGTCTTCAGGAGCTGTACATACTCCAGGTAGGCTGCCATCTGGGGGTCCTTTGCTTGGAACTCCCCGGTAACCTGCCCGGTGACCAGTAACGAATCGCTCTTGGCCAGCAGATTTCTTGCTCCCATTTCCCTTGCTAGCAACATTCCCGCGATCAGGGCCTCGTACTCCGCCTGATTGTTGCTAGCCTTGAAGGCGAAACGGAGGGACTGCTCAATCAGTACTCCGTTTGGCCCTTCCAGGATGACCCCAGCACCGCTTCCTTGCTGATTAGAGGAGCCATCCACCGATAACACCCATCGAAAATCTAGCCCTTCTGCAGGTGTCGCGATGGATGATAGCTCGACTACGAAGTCCGCGAACACCTGCCCCTTGATCGGTCCTCGGGGCTCGTACTGAATATCGAATTCCGATAATTCTACTGCCCACTTGACCATCCTTCCTGCCACATCAGGTTTCTTCAATACATTCTGGATAGGCAGATCAGTCATCACCACCACTGTGAAGCTGTGGAAATAATGCCTGAGTCTTCTGGCTGAGAATACCACCGCTAGAGCAGCCTTCTCGAGGGCCTGGTACCTGGTTTCGGGGCCTTGCAGCACCTTGCTGACGAAATAAACAGGCCTCTGGGCCTGGTCCAGCTCTTGCACCAGGACTGAACTGACTGCCCTCTCCGTAACAGCAAAGTATAGACGGAGAGGGATGCCTACCTGGGGCTTTCGCAAGACTGGTGGGCTTGCCAGATATCCCTTCAACTTAATGAAGGCCTCCTCGCACTCCTGCGTCCAGAGAAATCTGCTGTTGCGCTTGAGACACTGGAAGTATGGGTGACCTTTCTCCCCTCCAGCAGACATAAATCGGGACAGTGCTGCCAAGCGACCGGTGAGCTGCTGCACCTCCTTCACCATCGTTGGGCTCCTCATTGCCACGATCGCCGCACACTTCTCCGGGTTGGCTTCAATTCCCCGCTCTGTCAAGAGGAAACCCAAGAACTTCCCAGCCTCCACTCCGAATATGCATTTCTCAGGGTTGAGCTTCAGCCTATACTTTGCAATGGTGGTGAATAGCTCTTCCAGATCAGCTGCATGATGCTTCTTCTCTTGGGACGTAACCACCATGTCATCTACATAGGCGTGTACGTTCCTTCCCAGCATGGGCGAGAGCACCCTATCCATGAGCCGCTGGTAGGTAGCCCCCGCGTTCTTCAACCCAAATGGCATGACCTTGTAGCAATAGCAAGACCGTTCAATCATAAACGCGGTCTTGCATTCGTCCATTGGGTGCATCCTGATCTGGTTATACCCCGAGAAAGCGTCCAAGAAGCTGAGTAGCTTTCCCCCCGAGGCGCTATCGACTAGAGCATCTATACTGGGTAAGGGGTAAGAATCCTTGGGGCACGCCTTATTGAGGTCAGTGAAGTCCACGCACATTCTCCACTTGCCGCTCGCCTTCCGCACCAGTACCACATTCGCTAACCACTCGGGGTACTGGATTTCTCTGATATGCCCTGCGATAAGGAGCTTCTGCGCTTCGTCGTGGATCACCTTCCTCTTCTCCTCGTTGAATTTCCTCCTTCTCTGTCGCACCGGTCGAACCATGGGGTCCATTGAAAGACGATGGCAGAGGAAATCGGGGTCGATTCCTGGCATGTCGGACGATGACCATGCAAAGGCATTCATGTGCTTCTCAATCACACCCATGATCAGCCTTCGCTCTTCTTCAACGAGGGATTCCCCCAACTTGAATTTTCTTCCCCCGATGTCCACCTCGACCCATCCTTCAGCTGGGTGGGGCCTCCTCTCACTGGCAATGCCCGCTCTCGCGATCCCTGACTCGCGAGGAGTGATCGTGCCTTCATCTTCTTCCTCAACTTGGGCCACCTGGGAGCCCCCCACCGCAGCGCTCTCCATCCTCTGAGCGCCTTGTGTCTCCCTGACCGCCAATCGCTCTTCGCGCACGCCTGGTGGTGGTTTTGTGGTGACATGGCACACACTTCTTTTCTGTTTCAAGCTGTTCTCATAACAGCGTCTTGCCTCAGCCTGATCCGATTTGATGGTTATCACGGCCCCTTCCATCGATGGCAGCTTCAACTTCATATGCCTTGTCGATGGTATTGCGCCCAGTCTATTGAGCGTTGGCCTTCCCAACAGGACATTGTACGCAGAAGGGGCGTTCACCACCAGGTACTTTATCTTTTCCGTGCGGGCTGTCGTTCCGTCAGTGAACGTTGTCCTCAGCTCGATGTATCCCCGCACTTCTACCTGATCCCCTGCAAAACCGTAGAGACAACCAGCATACGGTCTCAACTGATCAGGGGACAACTGTAGCTTGTTGAATGTTGGCCAGAACATGACATCCGCCGAGCTCCCTTGATCGACGAGTACTCTATGCACCCGTCTTCCTGCTGTGATGAGAGAAATGACCACAGGGTCGTTGTCGTGCGGGACAACGTCTCGTAGGTCTGCTTTCCTGAAGACAATGTCCACCTCAGGGTAATGACTCTCATTCACTGCATCTACCGCCATCACAGATCGAGTGTATCTCCTTCTTTGTGAAGCTGTGCATCCCCCACCAGAGAAGCCTCCAGCGATCGTCTGCACTTCCCCATGCACAGGGACTTCATGCTGTTGCTCTCCAGTTTGGGATCCTGACGCGCGATCACCCTGCGGCTCACGCAGGTAATCTGCTAGAAAGCCAGACTTCACCAACTCTGCCAGTTGGTGTCCCAGCACCAAACAGGAGTGAAGGGTATGGCCAAAGGCCTGGTGAAACTCACACCATTCATTCTTCTTCCTTCCGAGTACCTTGTCTGTCTTCTCTGGTACTCGTAGTCTTGCTGCTACGGCAGGAAGGGCGATGAGATCCGCCAATCCCACCATGAAGTTGTATCTCGGGGGTGCGTTATTCTCCCTTGCACGCCCCTTACTTTGGTCTTTGCCTGGTGCATAGGGACGAGGTTTTTCCCGCACCTTCTTCCCTTCTTTGGCCTCATGCACCCTCGCTTGCTGTGGTTTTCCTTGCCCTCCACGCGGTCTGGGTGGCGCAGCACTTCCCCTCTTCTCAGAAACTTCTGTTTCTGCCACTATGTGCGCCACCGCACGCCGTCGGATCTCTGCAAAAGTGCTGGGATGGCTCCTGATGAGAGACTCACTGAAAGGGCCAGGCAGCACTCCCTTCTTAAACGCGTGCACAAGCATATATTCATCTTTGCTGGGTAGTCTAACCACTTGTGCTCCAAAGCGGTTGAGGTAATCTTTCAGCGACTCCCCCTGGTATTGGCGCACATCGAACAGGTCGTAGGACACCACTGCAGGTGCCTTGTTGACGATGTATTGTTCGATGAAGAGCTTCGAGAACTGAGAGAAAGACGTGATATGCCCTTCTGGTAAACTCACGAACCACTCCATGGCGATTCCGCTCAGTGTGCTCATGAACATCTTGCAGTATACAGCGTCTGAGCCCCCAGACAACATCATCTGGGTGTGGAATGCCGTCAGATGCGCCTCCGGGTCTTCTACCCCTTTGAACGACGCTTTTACCCCCACCAGGTTGGAAGGCACCATGGTTCCCATAATCTCGGGGGAGAATGGCATGGGAAATGCCCTTGGAGGTGAAGGCTGCCTAGACACCCTTTCGTCAACGACGTGCTCCCTCTGCGCCTGCAGCGTTCTTCTCAACTCTTCGTTGACACGATTCAGTTCGTCGTTCCTGCTTTGCGACGCAGCCAACTCCGCCTGCATCCTTTCTTGTTCGACTTTCGACGCTGCAGCGTTATCCTGCAGCGTGCGCACCATTTCCAGGACCTGCGCCATTGTCACAGCTCCTTCGTCAGCGGATGGCGCAGGTGATGGTTGTCTGTTTCTAGGCATCTTCTCTATCAGAGAAACTGATAAAACTCAGGTGAGCTTTAAAACTGTGGTATACGTGGGACAACGATTCACTCGTGCCCCACGGTGGGCGCCAAATGATCCTGCCGGCAACTTGAACGTGGGTGAATCGCTTCGTAACACTTTCTGCCCTGTCTTCGCGACAATGTCTCCTGAAGAATCACCTTCTGAACTTTCTCTCAGATGTCTTCAAAATGTGACCTGCAAAATACACAGACGGCGCCTCTAGCGGCCGTTTGCACTCCGACGATCAAGTTAGTTCAACAGAACCACCAGAAAACTGGAAACTTAGTAAAAATGTGTGCGTATCAGAAAAACTTGCACTCTGTTTTTCCCTCTATCTTTTTTCTCTCTCCCTTTCTTCTCCCCCTCACCCTCCCTCTGATTCTGTCTTTTATCCCTCTTTCCCTGCTTCTGGGCATAACAGAATTCTGTTATGCTTTTCTGGCATGTGTCAGAACCCTGTCGTGCTTTTCAGAGAAAGCGTACCTTCAGAATCAGCAATGGGGAGCGTGAGAGTCTGCGCATGTCTGCGCTTGGCTGCGCCTGTCTGTACCTTTAGCGGTACGGAGTGCTCTTTTGTCTGGACCGCACCCCTCTCAGATGGTGACACGTGGAGGCCTGCAACTCACATCTAACCACACACGTGTCACTTACTGGAAGGGCTCTAGCGCCTCTCTTTGTCTGCCTAAGCTACACCCTTGCGGAGTAACTTAGGATGCTTCTCTTACCTGGGCAAATTGCATACTCTTAGGAGAACGTCGGGTGTGGCTGGTCTAGGCGCACTCACCGAACGTTACTCTCTGCGTAGGCGACTTACCCTTCAGGATAACACGCACGTAATGGGTTGAGGGAATCACCAATCACCGACTGGCTTACTAGTTCCCTCAGGCCACTCTCGTGCATGATTCCTTGAGATGTGCCCATGCGAGGTCCATGCGTAACGCTCTCGCTGGGAACCTCAGTCCCAGTTTAACTGCGTGTAACACGAGACCCCGATGACAATACACCCGATGACTGATCAGTGTTTATTCGCTACTCGCGCTCTGCCTCCAGGCGCGAGTCTGGGAACTGGTCTGCTGGTGGTCACTTGGCTACTGACCACCGATCACCATTCTGGGTGATCTGTCCCCCGACCTCTCTGCCGCCTGATCTGTCGGTGGTAACTTGGTTACTGACCACCGATCACCTCTCTTGGCGATCGTCCCCCTACCTCTCTGCCGCCTGGTCCACGTGTCACCCTGCGGGTGGTCCACGTGGTTCTCTGATGCTGATGTCATCGACTACCGATGCCGATCGGATCACCGTCACTGACTTGAGCGTTGGAGTGCGATCGGCCGCAGCGGCGCCGTGCTGTTTCTTTGAAGGTTCTTGAGATAGATCCCGAAGAGGAACGGAGGTGAGAAGCGGTGTGCACGTCGATCCTTTGACGAGGCAGTTTCCAGCGTTCCGGTCAACAGGCAGGATCAGTTTGTGAAGGACTTTGGTACAATTTCCGCACCTCTCAATGACATAGTGAAAAAGGATGTGGTTTTTAAGTGGGGAGATGAGCAACAAAAAGATTTTGAGATTTTGAAAGAAAAGTTAACTAAAGCTCCCATCTTAGCCCTTCCTAATTTTACTAAGACATTTGAGATAGAATGTGATGCTTCTAGTATAGGCATTGGGGTTGTTCTTCTTCAAGAGGGTCACCCCATAGCTTATTTTAGTGAGAAATTGAAAGGAAGTCATCTCAATTATTCCACTTATGATAAAGAGTTATATGCACTTGTTAGAGCTTTGTATAATTGGCAACATTATCTTTTTCCTAAGAATTTGTGATTCATAGTGATCATGAATCTCTTAAATATTTGAAAAGCCAAAACAAGCTTAATAAGAGGCATGCTAAGTGGGTGGAATTCATTGAACAATTCCCTTATGTGATCAAACATAAGCAAGCAAAAATTAATGTTGTTGCCGATGCGCTTTCTAGACGCTATACCTTGTTAAACCTTTTGGATGTCCAATTTCTTGGGTTTGATCACATAAAGGAACTTTATCATGATGACCTTGATTTTTCTATCATCTTTCAAGAGTGTGCTAAAGGAGGACACAATTTTTTTCTTACAAGATGGATTTCTTTTTAAAGGTAAACGACTTTGTGTTCCCCAAGGCTCTTTTAGACAATCTCTTGTTATAGAAGCACATGAAGATGGATTAATGACATTTTGGGGTAGCAAAAACTTTAGATACTTTGTATGAGCATTTCTTTTGGCCTCACATGAGAAAATTTGTACATAGATTTTGTGATAAGTGTATAGCATGTAGAAGGGCTAAATCTAAAGTGCAACCCCATGGCTTGTATACCCCTATTCCAATTCCAACAATGCCTTGGGTAGATATTTCAATGGATTTTCTTTTAGGTCTTCCGAAGACATCAAAAGGAATGGATTCTATCTTTGTGGTTGTGAATCGATTTTCTAAAATGGCTCATTTTATACCATGCCACAAAGTAGATGATGCGTGTTTCATTGCAAATATTTTCTTTAAGGAAATTGTTAGATTATATGGGATTCCTCAAAGCATTGTTTCTGATAGAGATTCTAAGTTCTTAAGCCACTTTTGGAGGACCTTATAGGGCAAACTTGGAACAAAATTTTTGTTTTGTACTACATGCCACCCCCAAACTGATGGTCAAACTGAGGTGGTTAATAGAACTTTGGGTCAAATACTAAGATGCTTTATTTCTGGGAACCCTAGGGTATAGGAGAATTTACTACTTCATGTTGAGTTTGCTTATAATAGAGTAGTAAATTCTACCACAACCCATTCTCCTTTTGAGGTTGTGTATGGATTCAATCCTTTAACATCTCTAGATCTTCTTCCAATTCCTATAATTGATGATGTTCTATCCAAAGATGGTTTTGAAAAAAGCTTCTTTTATAAAAGATTTGCATAATCACATCAAGTTACAAATTGAGAAGAAAGTGGGAAAATATGCTGAAAATGCCAACAAAAGGAGAAAGGCATTAGTTTTTGAAATTGGTGATTGGGTTTGGCTTTATTTGAGAAAGGATCGTTTTCCTATTCAAAGAAAGTTCAAGCTTATGCCTCGTGGAGATGGTCCTTTTCAGGTCATCAAGAGGATTAATGATAATGCTTATGAATTACATATGTCTCATACTTTTCTTGGTAGTCATATTTTTAATATCAGTGATCTAACTCCTTTTTCTGTAGGTCTTCAGAATTCGTGGTCGAATTCTCTCCAACTTGGGGAGCATGATGGAGATCAAGTAGAAGAAGAGAATGAGGCTCAAGTTCAAGATTCTCAAAGACAAATTAGCTCATCATCCTTCATATCTCAAAGGATTACAAGGAGTAAAGCTAAAGTTTTGGGTAATAGGGTTCAAATGTTTTCCCTTTTTGTAATTACTGTTGAACCAAGTGATGTTCAAGCTTTGAAGAATCCAAACCCTTTTAAGGATGTTGAAGGCTGGCTGTGCTTGCTGTTGCTCAATTGTCTTAGATAGGATCTGGGGTAGATTGTTTATGTAATCCACTCTTGATTGAATCCAAAGAATAGGCATTCTCAATCATTTTTAAAAGAAAAGTGTTTTTCAAGCTAAGTGAAAAACAACCGATTGTTTTATACTTAGGTGTTTTTAAAAAAGGTTGAAAACTGTTTTTCAAATGGTTGAGCTGTCAAAACCAAAACAACCGATTGATTCATGGAAACAACCGATTGTTTGTTTTGGTACCATAACAGAAAAACTGTTTTGTGCTTTGACTGAGCATTAAATGATTTTCTAACTGTTTACGCTCCAGTTTTTAATGCTTTGACAAATCTTTAAATGCCATGAATAGTTTGTTAGATTTGATAACAAACAACAACTTTGTTTTACAAATAGAAAAACAAATTTGGGTTTTTACAACACAAATTTTGAGTTTTTGAAAAGTTGAGATTGCTTAGAGATTGAGATTGATCAAAGACTGTGAGATAGGATTTTCTCTTGTATTGATTTCAGATTTGCTTCTGTAACAAGTGTAATCCTTGTATCTGTTGAAAGGAACTTTGTATGTTTGTTGAGAAGTGTTGTGTGTTCTTGAGGGGATCAAGATCAACATTCTTAGTGTTGATGTGTGGACCAAGAGAAGTGTGTTTCTTGAGGGGATCAAGGTCACTTTTTTGGTTGTGATGTAAGTGATCTAGGTTTGATTGCTCAGTAATGTTCCTCAGTGGTTTCTGAGAAGACTAGATGTAGCTCTGGGTTTAGAGTTGTACCGACCCGTCCCCGGCGTTGACCAAAGTCAAAGTCAAACATATGGTGGGACCCACCAAGGGGCCCCAAGGGAGGAAGTCAATAAGTTGATCACTTTGGGCGTCGCCAGGTTGAGGCGACATCAGGTTGAGGCGTCGATGATGTCACCCCCCGATACCCACGGGTAGGGAAGACCGTGGAGGGGGTGGCACAGTAAGAGGTCACAGTACGGGCGAGGAGGCCTCGGGCCCTGGTATCTCAGAACAGTAAGAAAGAGAAGAGAAAGGTGGCTTCAAGGCCATAGTCCCAGTACCAGTAGGGGGTAACCTGACTCGTGAAGTACCCACGCCACCTCTGGAGAATCCCTAGGAAAGATACGACCCAGGAGAGGGCCACGCCCAGGGGTGAACCATGTGCATGGTACGAGAGGAAGGCAGATACACTCCCAGGGCGAGTGTCTAGAAGCTGGGGCGCATGAGTTGGCACCCAGGTAGTCATCCCTCGCGCCAAATGCACTTCGAGGAAGAAAGACTTACACGCTGGAATTTCCCTAAGTTGGGTTACAGCGTCGTAAGGTCTTCCACGTCGAGTTGCGGTTAAGTCAGAAGGCCACGTGGCAGTAAGCACTGAAACTAAAGGTATATAAGCTTTTCTGAAAGCTTAGTAAGGTATGTTTTCACAGAGTTTACACACTTTGTAATCATTTGCTCGCTTACTCATTGTATGCATGAGTGGTTGGAGAGGGAGAGAGAGTTAGTTACGATTCAGTTACACACCTTCAGAGCATTCAGTTACGGTGCTCTAAGACGGAGGTGTTTGGTGTTTGGTGTTTCTTGCTTGCTGACTTGATCGTCGGAGTGCAAACGGCTGCGAGGGCGCCCTTTGCTCACTCCTTTTCAGGAACTCAAGGTGGAGTAGGGTGAAGATCTGAGTTGGAGACGAAGGAGTCCTTGTTCGCGAGTCAAAGCTACGCACGAAGATCTTTTCGGTCAACTGGCAGGAACAAGAGTGAACCAGTATAAACATCTGTGTGCATTCTCTCTATCCTTAATCTCTTTAAATTCAGTTTTAATATTTACAAACTGGTATAAACAACCGATTGTTTCTGCGAAACAACCGAATGTTTTTTCGGTGCTGTTGTTTTTACTTTGTGTTTTGGCAAACTGAATTTCTTATCACTTGTTTCTCGAAGAAATTTCATTCTTGGATTAAAAGTTTGCGAAAACCCTCTTTAAACAATTCACCCCCCTCTAGTTTAAAACCATCGATTCTAACAATTGTTATCAGAGCTTGGTTCTTGAAAGTTGTTCAAGTTGATCCTAAAAACTGTTTTTTAAATGGCTGATAGACTACCTTTTGGGGAAGGTGCTTCAATCAACAGACCACCTTTGTTTTGTGGTTTGAACTACCAATTTTGGAAAGTGAGAATGAAAATCTTTGTAGAATCACTTGACAAAGGAATTTGGGATGCAATTGAAAATGGTCTTTTTTGTCCCAAAGTTTGAAAAAGATGGATCTTCTATTGAAAAGCCTTGTTCTCAATGGACTGATTATGAAAACAAGAAGGCCAAATTTGATTGCATTGCTAAAAACATAATAACCTCTGCTTTGAATTCAGATGAGTTTTTCAGGGTCTCTCAATGCAAATCTGCAAAATAAATGTGGGACACCTTGGAGGTAACTCATGAAGGTACAAATGAGGTCAAGAGAGCTAGGAAGCATACTCTAATTCAAGAGTATGAGATGTTCAGAATGCTCAAAAGTCAAACAATTGCTGAAGTGCAGAAAAGATTCACGCACATCATCAATCATCTCATGAGCCTTGACAAGACCTTTGAAAAGGAAGAGCTAAACATCAAGATCTTGAAATGTCTTAATAGAGCATGGCAACCAAAGGTAACTGCTATATCCGAATCTAAAGATCTAACATCCTTGAGTATGGCTTCTTTGTTTGGCAAGCTTAAGGAACATGAGTCAGAGATGAATCGACTCAATGTTCAAGAAAGCGAAGACAAACACGTGAAGAGCATAGCCTTAAAAGCTTCCAAGCACAAAGGCAAACTAGAATCCAGCGATGATAGTGATGAGGAAAACCTTAGCTTGCTGTCAAGAAAGTTTAGCAAATTCTTGAAGAGGAACCGCAACAAGGACAACAACAAAGATAGGTATGGAAACAAGAAATCCAATGATTTTAATTCCAAAAACTATACTTGTTTTGACTGTTTTGAGCAAGGTCACATAAAGGCAGATTGTCCAAACAAAAGCAAGTAGAAAAAGCCTAGCTACAAGGAAAAGAAGGGCAAGACAAAGAGAGCCTACATAACTTGGGATGAGAATGAGGTATCATCATCAAGCTCTTCATCAAGTGAAGATGAGAAAGCAAACATCTGTTTGATTGCAGAAGATGATGATGAATCTTACAGCTCAAGTGAAGTAAGTTTTTGTGCTTCTTTAAATGAACAAAATTACAGTGAATTGCTTGAAGCATTTCAAGAAACTCACGATGAAGCTAATCGATTGGTGCTTTCAAACAACCGATTGAAAGAACTTAACAGCTGGTTGGAAAAGAGAGTGAAATCACTTGAAGATGAGATTGAAAAATCTAAAAATGATTTCAAAAATCTGGAAACACATTTCAAAAATTCTTCTTGCAAATGTGACACTCTCATTTGCGAAAATTGTGAAAATCTTGAGAAAAAGGTGCATTATCTTGTTGACTCTGTGGACAAGCTTTCAAAAGGGAAATCTAACTTTGAGAATGTCTTGGCATCTCAAAGCTGTGTTTTTGGAAAGGTTGGTTTAGGCTTTAATCCACAAAACAAACAAGATAAGTTTTCAATTTTTTTTTCAAGAAAGCCAGTAAAACAACCGATTGTTAAGTCGAAACAACTGGTTGTTACATGCTTTTATTGCATGAAAAAGGGCCATTCGGTTAGATTCTGCAAAATAAGAAAGTTTTCTATTCGCAGGGGCTTCATGAAATGGATTCCTAAAGGATGTGAGGTTCCAAATGAGAAAAAGAAATCAATTGGACCCACATTTGTGAAGGGGCCAAATTTTGTTGCTTGAACTCATGCTTGTGCAGGAATTCTAAAGAAGTGTGATCAAGTTCTTGGAAGAAAAAGACCAACATTGAAGCTGAATCAATGTTCTGCATCTATCCAAAGGCCCTCAACATTTAAAAGAGGCTTCTTGATCACAAAGCACATGGCTCATTGAAAGAACAATATAAAGGATAAGACCTTCCTTTTCTCTGCTCTTAATTTCTATTTTTAAGTTCTTTTTCATGTTTAAATATCTTCTTTAAAATGTTTAACTTCATCTGCTTTGAACTCTTTCTGCTCATGGTTAAAATTCAAAATCAGTTTTTAATTGCTGCAGAAAAACAACCGATTGTTTCCTCGAAACAACCGATTGTTTTGAGCCCGACAGCACTGAAGAAATCAATTTAATTTCTTTTTTGAATTTCTATCCGTTGCAGATCAAATTAAAGAAAGAATCCTTGGTCAATGAACCTGTGTTGAAAGCTTATCACGCTCAGAAGGAAGTTAGAACAGTCATAAAGGAATATATTCCACAATCTTGGAAATTCAAGAGCTTTCAATGACTAGTCAAGGATCACATGTGAAGACCATGTGATTTTCTGCTTTTTCTAACGTTTTCAGTGCAGGGCATGGTAAAGTCTTCTCTCTCTAAAAATCTGGTACCCACTCATGTCATTGAATGCCTTTTGATTCTATTATTGCTATAAAATCTGTTGCAGCTGATCTCTTCCACAAGAACAACCAATTGCAACATCTCTTGCAAATCTTATGTGAGCTTCTCTCTATTTCTTCTCTGCCAATCAAGGACTCAACTCCTCCCACCTCAAGAAGAGTCAAATCCAGAGCAGTAGGGTCTGGAGGAAGGCTTGAAGGATGGTTTTCTGGTTGATAATGATCTCATTGAGAGATATAGATTTGAAACTAGCACCAAAGTGATAAACAACCCTAAAGTTGTTTGCTTTGATTGGCTGAAAAGCCAAAAGTTGGACAATGTCAGAAGGCTCCTCAAAGATCAGTCCCTTAGAAAGTTCTTGGAGATGAAAGGGAATATTTATCCAAATTTGATAAGAGTTTTTACACAAATCTCAAGTTTGAGGGAAGCAAGCTTGTTTCTCATGTAAAAGGTGTAGATATGGAGATTACGCATGATGTGTGGACTGCTGTAGCTGGTCTAAAGTACTCAAGCCTCAGAATCAACAAGGGGAACCTTGGAGTTGTGGAGGACTTCAACAAAGTTCAATACTACAAGAGCTGTTTGAAAAACCAAAATGCACAAGTTAGGACTTGTTCGGTTGGTGGCTTAAGGCTTGATGAAAGGTTGCTAGCCCTCATTGTGACTTGGATTCTAACTCCAAGGGGGAGCAATCATTCAGTTCTTACAGAAGAGGATATGGTGTACATCTTTTGCATTATGAAGAAGATCAGAATTAATTGGATACACATCATCAAAGAGCACATGCAAAAGGCAATGAGGTTAACTGACTATCGCTATCCATATGCTGTTTTGATTTCTAAATTTCTGCTCTATTTTGAAGTGAACATAGAGGATGAAACATTTGATTTGGTCAAGTCAACTCAAGAGTTGAACAATGGATCTCTCAGTAAAATGGGATTCGCCAAAGTATGGTGACCTTGGAGCTTCATCTAGTGCTGCTGCTGATCATGAAGAAGATGAACATGCTGATGATATGGATTTTCAACATGAAGATCAACCTAAAGCAAATCAAGATGCTGGACCAAGTGCTGGTGCTGGGAATCAAGAAGAAAGAATGCAAAACATGTCTTCTTTAGAAAGTCTCATTGTTAATAGGCTTGATAGGTTTGCGGAGAATCAAAGGAATCTCCATGATCTATGTGTCAGCAATTTCCAGAGGATTGACAGCATGGATGCACGCTTCATGACCTTAGATGAATAGATTGAGGTGGTACAGAACCAGATCTTTGATCTTCAATATGCTGATGATGATGAATGAAGAGAAAACCAACCGGTTGATGTATCGAAACAACCGATTGTTTTTGGTGGTTGTATTAGTTTTTCTATTTTTTTTCTGTTTTTGTTGTTTTTAAATCTGATGTATTAAGAACAATTATCTTTTTCATCTCTTCTCTTTGTCTATTTATGAAGACAAATAGGGGGAGATGTATGTTGTGTTTCGTTTCAGTTTTTATTTTTCTACAAAACAGTTTGTATGAGTGAAACCTCATAGGTTTTTGCTCCAATATTTGTTTGTTGTTTGCTCTGATATTATGTTCTGAATTTCTATATTTGTTTTTGTGCTAACCAAATATCAGAAGTTCTGTGCTTTGCTTAAAACTATATCTTGCAGGAACTGCTTCAGATTCAATCAGGTATAACACAAGCATCAGGGATTTGTCTTCATCAAATAGGGGGAGATTGTTGAACCATGTGATGTTCAAGCTTTGAAGAATCCAAACCCTTTGAAGGATGTTGAAGGCTGGTTGTGCTTGCTGTTGTTGAGCTGTCTTAGATAGGATCTGGGGTAGATTTTTTATGTAATCCACTCTTGATTGATTCCAAAGCATAGGCATTCTCAATCCTTTTTAAAAGAAAAGTGTTTTTCAAGCTAAGTGAAAAACAACCGATTGTTTGTTTTGGTACCATAACAGAAAAACTGTTTTGTGCTTTGACTGAGCATTAAATGATTTTCTAAACCTGTGAATTTCTTAACAGAAAAACTGTTTTGTGCTCCCGTTTTTAATGCTTTGACCAATCTTTAAATGCAATGAATAGTTTGTTAAGATTTGATAACAAACAACAACTTTGTTTTACAAATAGAAAAACAGATTTGGGTTTTTACAACAACACAGATTTTGAGTTTTTGAAAAGTTGATGTACCGCCCTGGTAGTCGGAAGTGATGACGTGGCACCAAGCCACAGAAGTAGGCGTGTGGACAAGGCGCCAGAGTTGCAGAAGGGAAGGAAGTCGGGGGGTTCGTGTAATCGCCAGTTATCAAGTTGGCGTGCTCCGATCTCCAGACTGCCAGGCGATCGCCCAGTTGAAGATAAAGTCGCCAGATGATGAACTCAGGCGACCAAGTGATTGGAGATCGCCAGAACAAGCACATCGCCGAAGATGAAGGCGGTGCAGATTATGAAGGCGGCCGGCGAGACCACAGGGAAGGTGTACGAGAGCACCCTAACTCGCCCGTTCCAGTAGAGATCGCACTCCCAAGTTAGCTATGCACTGGGTAGTACCATGCATAAGTAACTTAGCCAAAAAGAGAGTCAGAAGCAGCGCCCAAGTCAAGGAGCCACGTGTCCAGGTCTGTAACTGCCAGGAGAGAGAAAGTGACCAGGTATATAAGAGTTCTCAACGAACTTTCTGAGGTACGCGCGTTCAGATTACACTCTTTACGCTTGCGAGTTATAGAGCTTACTGTGAGAGAGAATTTGCACGGTTCCTGTTCTTAGTTTTCTCTTAGTATTTGGTGATTCGGTCACTGACTTGGGCGTTGGAGTGCGATCGGCCGCAGCGGCGCCGCTCTGTTCCTTTGCAGGTTCTTGAGGTGGATCTCGAAGAAGAACGGAGGTTTGAAGCGGTGCACACGTCGATCCCTTGACGAGGCAGTTTCCAGCGTTCTGGTCAACAGGCAGGATCAGTTGAGATTGCTTAGAGATTGCGATTGATCAAAGAGTGTGAGATAGGATTTTCTGTTGTATTGATTTCAGATTTGCTTTTGTAACAAGTGTAATCCTTGTATCTGTTGAAAGGAACTTTGTGTGTTTGTTGAGAAGTGTTGTGTATTCTTGAGGGGATCAAGATCAACATTCTTGGTGTTGATGTGTTGACTAAGAGAAGTGTGTGTCTTGAGGGGATCAAGGTCACTTCTTTGGTTGTGGTGTAAGTGATCTAGGTTTGATTGCTTAGTGAAGTTCCTCAGTGGTTTCTGAGAAGACTGGATGTAGCTCTGGGTTTAGAGTGAACCAATATAAACATCTGTGTGCATTCTCTCTATCCTTAATCTCTTTAAATTCAGTTTTAATATTTGCAAACTGGTATAAACAACTGATTGTTTATACGAAACAACCAATTGTTTTTCTGGTGCTGTTGTTTTTACTTTCTGTTTTGGCAAACTGAATTTCTTATCACTTGTTTCTCGAAGAATTTTCATTCTTGGATTAAAAGTTTGCGAAAACCCTCTTTCAACAATTTACCCCCCTATAGTTTAAACCATCCATTCTAACAATTACCCTTGTATAAAATTGTAAAACATATAGGAGTAGTGTTTAGGAAGGTGCTAAAGAGGGAAACCAAAAAGACACCTCCATTGTAAAGCACCTTAGGCACTAGTTTGTAGGAAAAAGCTAGAAGAAGTGATTCTTCTTAATTCTTTCTCTCTAGACGCTAGTTTGAGAAGGGACTAGAAGAATGACCTTTCAAGCTCCTTTTCCCTTTGTAACTTGGACCGACCCTCTCTATTATAAAATGGGTGCATGGCTCTTTGAAATAACAAGTTGAAAGTTGAATTTTGGGAGAAAAGAATTTCTACCAAATTGGTGAGTGAGTGTGAGAGGCTTTTGTCTTCTCCTCTTCCAGTCTTATCTAGGGAGACTTATTGGACTCTCAAGTGGCGGTAACACTTATCTTGAAGCCATCCATCCTTCAAGTGGCGTGCACAATTCCAAGAGCTACAACCACATAAGTTTCCTTTTTCCTTTTATAGTTTTCTTCCATACCCATTCCAAATCGAACTCTAAAACATGTCTTTGTTGTTTCTTGTTGTTTCAATCGGTAGAACTTGTTTAGTTTGTGTTTATGTTCGGTAGTTTGTCTTTGTTTGCTGTTCTTGTGGTTCTAATTGTGTTTGTTGAAGTTTCAATTGGTGTATTTGTCTTCTTTCTTATTTCAATTGGTGTATTAGTTTAGAAATGGGTTTCTATGTGAATTTGGCTTCGTTCTTGTGTTCTAGATTAAGTTCTTGAATGGGTAAAGAATCTTGATCCAATTCTTAAAAGTGCCTCGAGCGGTAGCCCATATCGTCGCAGAAGGGGAAGTCACCGAAAAGCGTAGAAGTGTTGCCCCCATCCGCCCGTGAGAGCCAAGTCGGCCTCAGCCTGTGAGGGTACATGAGACGACGACAGAGAAGAAGGCCCCAGGGAAGCAACAACCCTACGAGGCTAGGAAGCCCCAGACCAGGGTGCACACGAGGGAAGACGCGCCCCCCAGGCACAACTTCCTAGTAGAGTTGAAGGAGCTGATCGCTATTCCCAACATAGCAGAGAGTTCCACCAAGCGTATGGCCACCCCATACGTAACTGCTTATCATAAGGACACCAGCTAGACGAACTGGTGAAGAGTGGCTTCCTGAAGGACTATTTGCGGGAGCCACAAGGGGTTAAGGCGTTGGCAACCCCAGGAGGTGATCAAGGGCACGAGATGCCCATTCATGGTGAAATTTACACCATTTCAGGAGGCTTCTCGGGAGGAGGATGCACTGCCTCTCAATGGAAGAAATACGCACGAGCGGTGATGACGGTACAGGTGCAAGAGGCAGACCAGGCTCTTGACATCGACCTCATCTTCACCTAGGTCGACCTTTGAGATGTCGTCCCCCACGAAAAGGACCCTGTGGTAGTCTCGGTAGTAACAATAGGAAGGAAGGTGCACCGTGTCCTTGTGGACCAGGGAAGCTCGACAGACGTGATGTTCTGGTCGACCTTCAACAAATTGCAATTGTCTCCCGACCAGTTGAGGCCTTACACCAGCTGCTTGTATGGATTTGCTGGAGACTAGATAGAAGTGCGTGGACACATAGAGCTGAGGACCACCTTCACGGATGGTGTAGCTTCCCGCATAGAGAACATCAGGTACTTTGTTGTAACGCTCCCTCAACTTACAACATACTGTTGGCCAGACCTGCTTTGAACAGGCTGAGAGCGATAGCATCGACAAGGCCACATGAAGATGAAACTACCTTCCTTAGGGGGGACAGTAATCACCATCAGATCAGACCAGAAGGAGGCTAACAGGTGTTACGAGAATAGCCTCAAAATAAAGATAAGAGTGTTCACTGTCACCAGCCGACCCCCAAGTGAAGAAAGAGTCGCCTGCACAGAGATCGCTCGGGAAAGACGTCCTGAACCAGCCGAACAAGTCCTGGAGAGGGAGATCGGTGACAGAATGTTCAAGCTTGGCAAGTCTCTAGGCCAAGAGGCGGAAGATCAGATTGTCGAAGTCATAGCACGACACCTAGATGCCCTTGCATGGTTTGCCTCGGACATGCCTGACATAGACCCCGACTTCCTATGCCATCGTCTTACAATGGACCCCCAGGTCCGACTTGTTCGCCAGAGGAGGAGAATGTTCAACGAGGAAAGACAACAGGTCATGAAAGAAGAAACACAGAAGTTGTGCCAGTTCGGGCAAGGGGGGCAGACAGAGGACAGTAATTCAGGAGACCCTAAGGACACCTCGAACCACCGCAGACAATATGGTCCAAGTCCAGCAGGTCAACACATCGGAAGGAATGAGAAGGAGTCATCGGTCGTTAACGCAAGAGACATTGAAAACGCCCAGAATAAGCATGTACCCGGTTGCTGGGGAGATGTCGTCACAGGTTCACCAAATCGAAACAGGAGAAACTTGGATGACACCCTACCAACACTATTTGGCCGATGGAATACTCTCGCTAAAACCTACAGAGGGTAGAAAAATCAAGAAAAATTCAAGCAAGTACACCTTGATCGATGGAAAGTTATTCAGGCATGGGTTCACCCAACCTATCCTGGTATGTGTAAGTGGTGAGCAATGCACGCGCATTGAAGGCAGAATTGCATGAGGGGATATGCGGTAGCCATGTCAGCAGTCGATCCCTCTCGTCGAAGGCCATTCGTGCAGGATATTATTGGCCAACCTTGGACTTGGAGCATACAGGCTCGAGACGTTAGAAGGTGGGGCGATTCCTTGGACTTGGAACGCGACCAACATTAAGTTTTATTTCAGTTAAGTTGTTTGCATTGTACACAATATTAGGGGACACTCTTTTTCCCTTACAAGGGTTTTTTAACGAGGTCACCCAATAAAATTTCAATTATTCAGTTAAGAAATGTGTTGTGCAGTGCAGTTAATGAACCTCTCCCTTGAAGGGATACACCAAGAGCGGAAGTAGTATGGTTCCTTAGTGAGCCTCCCTCTTACGTGAGTTCACCAAGGTCGAGAATAGTATGGTTGGACGATCGATGAACCTCTCCCTTGAAGTGATACACAAAGATCGGAAGTAGTATGGTTCCTTGGTGAGCCTCCCTCTTGCGTGAGTTAACCAAGGCTGAGAATAGTATGGTTCAACAGTTAAGACCTGTCCTTGACCTCGTGCAGCAAGGTTGCGGTCAGTAAAAACCTCCCTCACCCCGTGGGCGAGGACGAGGTCAGTTAAGAACCGTTCACTTGGGTTAGAAACACCAAGGTTGGGAATAGTATGGTTCCTTAGTGAGCCTCCCTCTTGCGTGGAAACACCAAGGTCGAACAACGTTGTTCGACAGTTGCATCATCCCTTGCCCCATAGGCGAGGACAAGGTCAGGTGCGAACCGTTCATTGGGGTTAGAAACACCAAGGTTGGGAATAGTATGGTTCCTCAGTGAGCCTCCCTCTTGCGTGGGAATGCCTAGATCGAACAATATGGTTCAATAGTCAGATTCTCTATTGCCCTCACGAAGCAAGGTTGAGAACAGTGTGGTTCGCCGATGTTACTAACAAGGCATGCCCGATGACCCAAAGAGGGCAGAGCAGAGATCTACAGGAAGACCTTCCCCTCACCTTGCACAAGGAAGATCAACAGCAAGAAGAGTTTTCCTTATCCTTGTGTGAAAATGGTCAAGCATGTTAAGGGATCGATGCACGTAAAACCAATGCCTTGAAGACAATAAAGGGAAAGAGATAAAGCGTATGAAGTTAAAGCATTCTACCTAAGAGGCGAACCTATGTCGAAGGCGCTGTTAGTCGAAGTCAATGCAAGTAAAAGCAACTAAATGATCAAGACAAAGCAATTAAAGAAAGAGCAGATGCTAAGAAATATTTATATAAATATTTACAAAAGTACGAGTTATTAAGAAGACAAAGTTACAAAGATTGCTACTCTCTAGGCACGAGTTTCCCTTCAACGACCCACTTCGAATCTGCGAAAGGGGAAAGATCCACGTCAGGATGCACGCTGGCAACCTGAGCCATGGCATCTTGGAGCCCCTCGCCATAAGCATCAGTGACGTCGTTGGTGAGCTCCTCTTCGGTCTTCTTGAAGAGCTCGATTTTCTCAGCGAACTCCCTCTCCACTTGCCCCATCTGGACTTTCTGTTGGGTGGCCCTCTCCTCTAGTTTTGCCATTTTGGCCTACATTCCCTCAACCTTCTCCTCCATATCGACCACCTTGTTATGGAGAGGCGAGATCTTCGCATCCAATTCGATGGCCTCCTGGGACTTCTCAAAGAGAAGCTTCTTGACTTCCTTCTCGGATTGACGAAGGCTCGTCAGCTCTTGATACATGGCGGTTTCTTGGTTGGAGAAGGCTTTGGTTTTGAGGGTTAGCTCTTCCTTCAGCTTCGCTATCTCAGCCTGCAAGTCTTGTGCTTCGTGCGCCTTACTCAGAGCAAGGCTGGACGCGACGAGGAAGTCTCCAAGGTCTTGAGCCACGCGATATTGGAGGAGGTTGCCACCCAAGCTCTCTGCCATTTCTTTGTCTTGGAAGTGCTTAAGAGCTTGTTGGAGAAGAGAAACGAGATCGGGAGCCGGAGGCGATTGATGGTCTTTAGGGGCGCTCTCCCCCCCACTTTCATGTACAACAAGGTCAGGAGGGGAAGAAGCGCTTGGGGGATTTTCGTGGAAGGATAGTGCATGACCATCAGAGGCAGAGTGTGTTGCCACCTCAACGTCGCCCACCCTTGGCTTTTTGAAGACGAGGCTCGTGCAGGTATCCTCGTCCTCTGAGCCAGCGATCACCACCACCCCTTTTTCCCTGTTGTCAATAGGGGCTGGTTCAGATGTATTTGGGGAAGAGGTATTAGAAGAAGGAGGATTTGTAGGGGTAGACGTGCCCACACCAGCAGCAGCGGCCCTGCGCTTGGCGAGCAGGTCAGCTAGTTTCTTCTTCCTCTCCGTGTTGAGAGTCATGTCTGCATAAACAACAAAGCGTAAGAAGTTGACTCCCTGTAGCATGCAATTGGCAACAATGAACAAGTAAAGGTAAAAAAAAGATAAAGCAGAAATAAGAACAATACCAATATAGCTCTTGAGAGCTTTGGCGGAGAATTCAAGCTTGATCAGTTTGGCAGTGTCAAACATCGCACCCAAGCCCGAGAGGAGTTGACACATCTCACAATCGGGTGGGGTCAGATCTTCGAGGTTCCTAGGCATTTTGAGTCTAGGCTTCTCCACCCAATAGAAGGGAAACCCGTCTAGAAGGGTGGGGTCATGGACGCTGCAGCTCACCTTTAAGAACTTCTTTTTGAAGCCCTTATAGCATTGCTAAAAAAGAGTGAAGAGAACTCTCCCTGCCACTCCGTTGAAGCTCAGCCACAACCTCTTGCCGGGATTCTTTGCCTCGAAGAAGTACAAGAATACGTTCACGGAGGGTGTGTGGCCAAGATGATTGCATAGAATGCTGAAGGCCCTTACGAAGGCCCAACTGTTGGGATGCAGCTAGATAGGGGCCACATTGACCTCCGTGAGCAACGCGCGCTCGAACCCCGTGAGTAGCAAGCGAAGCTTGACCCGTTTGAAAATGGTGGAATACATAAAGAAGAAAGGGCCTTTAGCTGGGTTCGCGCAATCTTCAACACACACAAGTTCGCCCTTATCACAAGGCAGAACCGACACATACGCATCGTGCTCCCTCCTGAAGACACGACACTTTTCATCAGCCTTAGCCTCCTTGTATGCTATGACGTCCTGGTTGGAGGTTAATTTGGAGGTCTCAGCCAAAAAGGCTTCAGGGACCCAGTGATAAAGGGCTTTGTAATCAATGGAGGAATGAGGGTTCAGTGTTGTTTTGGTTCTGGCCATCTCAAGCAAAGCTAAGGAATAAGAGAAAGGAAGAAACGAGGGTCTAGAAGAAAATGAGGGCGCGACCCAGAAAACCCAAAAAAATAGAGACTCAAGCGAAAACAAAGAAAACGTAAAATGCAGAAAACATAAACAGTCCCAGAAAAGTTATAACATGTTATGGGCAGCAGAATCATAAAGTAGGATCAAACAACGAGTAAAGATCATACCTTTGATCGAGTAGGTTTGAAGTTCTAGGTTTTGAAAGAGAAAGAAAAAGCATTCGAACGAGAGAAATGCTCGAGAAATGTTTGCTTAAGTGAAAGTAATGAAACAATGAAGAGAGCATAATGGTTTAAAAGGTTTGAACAGTATACGAAGAAGCGCAAGCACCACCAAGTGATAGTCGTGCCCGTGTACGCTGATTTTGCCCGTGTACGCTGATTTAAAAAGTGTGGTGAGACGTCACTTCGGTGTACTGTTCACGTCCCGTTACCCAATGCCACGTAGGTCACCTAGGGCGATCACTTAGTCTCTTTGCTGAAACAAGTTACAGCTCGAGACTGGGGGGGCTTGTGTCCTGACCAGTTCTCAGTCATCGACTCCAGTGACTGACCTCAGACATCGCACACCGATGCCTGATGGATAAAGATGGGCCACGTGAGGTGGGCCCCAAATACGCCTATCAGGATGATGGTCAGTCTTCAGACATCGGTACTGTACCGTCCCGTATCCGGGCGTTGACAAAGTCAAGGTCAAAGTCAACGCCTGGAGTCAAAGTCAACACAAAGCGTCGCCTAGGTGAAGAGACGCCAAGGGCCAGCGTCGCCAAGAGGAAGCGTCGCCAAGGCAAGGCGTCGCCTAGGTGAAGGCATCGCCCAACCAGGGCGTTGCCAAGATCAAATATCACTAAGGCAAGGCAATCACAGTGTGGTTCCCCGATACCCATGGGTAGGAAAGACCATGGAGGGAGCGACGCCGTGGGAAGGCCTCAGGTCCCGATGATCCGGGGGAGTGATAAAGAGAAGAGAAAGGTGGCTTCAAGGCCATAGTGACAGCACCAGTGTAGGGCAGCCTGATTCGTGAAGTACCCCTGCGGCCCCAGAGACGCCTTTGGGACAGATACGACTCGAGAGGAGGGTCACGCCCAGGGTAGCCGGGTGCAGGGTACGAGAGGAAGGCAGATACGCTCTCAAAGTGAGTGACTAGATGATTGGGGGCATGAGTTGGCACCCAAAAAGTCACCCCTTGCGCAGTAGCACTCCCAAGCAGGAGGACTCACGTAGAAACGTCTCCAGATGGGGTCATGGCGCTGTGATGCCCTCCACGTGTACGACAGCCAGGTCAGAATAGAAGCACCATTTAGTCAGGTACGAGGTAATTAAAGTCATTTAATACAGTTTCTGTTTCGAGCGTTTAAGGTACTATAAAGGCTCCCAAGCGTTTCAACGTCTTAAATGCGCTACGTTTTCTAATTAGACGCGTTAATTAAGTGCGTTACGTTTTATGATTAAAAGCGCTTTAAGGCGCTTTAAATGCTTGGGTAGTTTAAGTAGCGCCGAGAATGTTGGAAACAGGGTTGGAACTTTTGGCTAATTTTCCAGAAACACTCTAGTTGCTTGCTCGAGCCTGGAGGTTTGCACAAGGGACTAGGGAGGGGTTTTGGCCAGAAGGAGAAAATATACACTAGACACAGTTTCCTTTTTTTTACCACCTTCAGAGTACCTTCAGAGGGGTTTTGGTGTTTCTTGCTGGCTGACTTGAGCGTCGGAGTGCAAACGACCGCTAGGGCGCCCTTTTGTCCTTCTTTGCAGGAATCCACAGGTAACCAGTGGGAAGGAGTCCCTAGCTGACGGTTGAGGTCGCGCACGAAGACGTCCCATGTCAATCGGACGGAACATTTGGCGCCCACCGTGGGGCCGATATAAAACATCAGTCCAATCACAAGTTTGAGAGGATCTACCAAGATATAGTAACGTTGAAGGAGGTTTGAAGAGACCGTGACAATGACCACCACAAGACGGGGTACTCCACGGGTGGCCCCAGCAGAACTGTCCATGCAACAGGTCCTGGAGATAATGCGGGGGTTGCAGGAGGACATGGCGGAGTTGAAACTGGAACAGGAACGCATGCAAGCAGATCTCGAAGCCTCGCATGAGAGGAATGAAGAGCTCCGTCGTGTAAATGAGGAGTTGCGTCGGGGTCTACGAAATAATCGGGGGCAACGTGAACATGACGAGATGGAGAACCACTCCCCACCAAGGGAGTTTTCCACTCCCTTCTCGCAGGAGATTCTGAATGCAGTGATCCCGAACACGTTCGCGGGGCCCAAGGTGATCTTCACCGGGATGGAGGACCCTGAGACGCACCTCGCTGCGTTTCACACACAGATGGTCCTAGTAGGCGGCTCTGACGCTGCCAAGTGCAAACTCTTTATGAGCACCTTGACTGGGATGGCTATGGATTGGTTCATCAGCCTACCGGACGGTCATATCACCTCTTTCAGACAACTGTCACGATTGTTCAGGGAACAATACCTAGCAAACAAGGCCCCGCCGTCGGTCTCCTACGATTTGTTTGATGTGAAACAGTATCAAGGGGAGACCCTAAAGGAATACATCAATCACTTCGGGGCCCAGGTAGTAAAGGTTGGTACGACAGAGGAACCTATGATTGTATACGCGTTCGTCAAAGGCGTATGCCCCGACCCTTTTGGGGAGTCCATCATTCGCAACCGCCCTAGGACTTTTGCTGAACTACGGCGTCGGGCGGTAGAACATATTGCTTCTGAGGGAGAGGTGTGCGTGAAGCGCACCAGCGTCGTACCCTCGCGCCCGAGGGGACCGACGCGAGCTCAACCTGCCAGGGTCAATGAGACCATGACGGGAAGGAAGAAACCAGATGGGAGACGCCCCTACGAGGCCAGAAAGCCCCAGCCCCGGGGTCCAGCGGGAGGCGATCGCCTGGCCAGAGAAAGAACGAGGCCAGCGAGATACAATTTTGTGGTGGAACTGAAGGACCTGATCGCCGTGCCTAATATAGCTGAGAGATTGAGGCGACCGGCGAAGTCCGATAAGGTGTTGGGGCCTCGGAAAGACTCTTGGTGTGAGTTCCACGAGGCTTTCGGTCACCACATTGATAACTGCCTGTCGTTGGGTTACCAGCTGGATGAGCTGGTGAGAACCGGGTTTTTGAAGGATTATGTCGCGGAACCCACAACGACCGCCACCTTGCCGCCGCCAGCGGAAGAACAAGCACACGAGACCCCGGTTCTCGGCAAGGTCCATACCATAGCTGGAGGATTTTCTGGCGGAGGACCCACCGCCTCCCAGCGAAAGAAATACGCGAGGGGGGTCAACTCGATCGAAGAAAGGATCTCGGGTGAGCCGTGGGAGTCGGACCTCGTATTCACGAGAGGGGATCTCCGAGACGTGGTGCCACACGACAATGACCCCGTGGTCATTTCGGTTGTCACAGCTGGGAGAAAGGTGCACAGAGTTCTTGTCGACCAGGGAAGTTCAGCAGACGTCATGTTCTGGTCGACATTCAATAAGTTGCGGTTATCCCCCGACCTTTTGAGGCCCTACATAGGGTGCCTGTATGGGTTTACGGACAACCAGGTGGAAGTCCGAGGCTACCTGGAGTTGAGGACTACGTTCACGGACGGAGAGGCCTCGCGTACCGAAAGCATCCGGTACCTGGTCGTGAACGCCAGCTCCGCTTACAACATCTTGTTGGGCAGGCCGGTGTTGAACCGGTTGAACGCAGTAGCCTCCACACACCATATGAAGATGAAGCTGCCGGACCTCAATGGCAAGGTGATAGTCATCAAGTCAAATCAGAAGGAGGCAAGGAAATGCTATGAGAACAGCCTGAAAACGAAGAGAGGCGTGTTCATGGTGTATGAGCGTCCACTGTGTGCAGACACGACGATGATTGAGGCGACGCCCGCTGCGTCGACGCCTAACGAGGCCGTACCCGCGAGGGCGACGCCAGAAACAGATGCACCCATGGAGGAAGGCCCTGGCGACGCGGTGCCCGTGGAAGAGGCGGCGCCCGTCGAGGATGATAGCAGGGAACAACCGGCGGCTAACGCCGTGGAGAGGGAGATTGGCGGCAAAACGATTAAGTTAGGAAGTTTGCTGAGCCTAGAAGAACAGGAAGGGGTGGCAAAGTGATTTCGCGCCACCTGGATGCTTTCGCATGGTCCGCCTCGGATATGCCCGGCATCGACCCTAATTTCCTGTGTCATCACCTCAGCATGGACGCCACGGTTCGCCCCGTGCGCCAAAGAAGGTGAAAGTTTAACGAAGAGAGACAGCAGGTGGTAAAGGATGAAACGCAGAAGTTGTTGAGTGCTGGCCACATCAGGGAGATTCAATACCCCAAGTGGCTGGCCAAAGTCGTCTTGGTGAAAAAGGCGAATGGGAAGTGGAGGATGTGCGTGGACTTCACGGACTTGAATAAGGCGTGCCCGAAGGACTCGTACCCACTGCCCTGCATCGACGCGTTGGTGGATAGTGCATCCGGCAGCAAGGTGCTGAGTTTCCTAGACGCATTCTCAGGGTACAACCAGATCAAGATGCACCCGAGAGATGAGAGTAAAACTGCATTCATGACTGAGACTTGCAGTTACTGTTATAAGGTGATGCCTTTTGGGCTGAAAAATGTGGGCGCCACATACCAAAGGTTAATGGACAAGGTCCTCGCGCCCATGCTAGGGAGGAATGTGTACGCCTACGTGGATGACATGGTGGTGGCGTCGCAAGATAGGGCACAGTACACGGCAGACCTGGAGGAGTTGTTCGTCACGATATCCAAGTACCGCCTCAAGTTAAACCCTGAGAAGTGTGTCTTCGGGGTAGAGGCCGGTAAGTTCTTGCGTTTTATGCTCACAGAGAGGGGGATAGAAGCGAACCCCGACAAATGCGCAGCGATTATCGCCATGCGGAACCCGACGTCGGTAAAGGAAGTGCAGCAGCTGACAGGGCGGATGGCGGCACTCTCAAGGTTTGTTTCCGCCGGGGGAGAGAAGGGGCACCCATATTTCCAGTGCGAAGAGGCTTTCATTAAGTTCAAGGAGTACCTGGCGACGCCACCGGTCCTCTGCAAACCGGTAACAGGTGTGCCCCTCCGGCTATATTTTACGGTAACGGAGCGGGCTATCAGCTCTGTATTAGTCCAGGAGCAGGACCAAAGTCAAAAGCCTATCTACTTCGTGAGCAAGGCATTACAAGGCGCTGAGACGAGATACCAGGCGCTGGAGAAGGCAGCGTTAGCAGTGGTGTTTTCAGCCAGGAGGCTCCGTCATTACTTCCACAACTTTACAGTGGTAGTGATGACAAACCTCCCTATACAGAAGGTGCTGCAGAAGCCTGACGTGGCGGGAAGAATGGTGCGTTGTGCGGTGGAGCTGTCAGAATTCGACATTCAGTATGAGCCTAGAGGATCCATCAAAGGGCAAGTGTACGCAGATTTTGTAGCGGAACTCTCGCCCGGAGGTGAGCAAGAGGTGGAGGTGGGTTCGCAGTGGTTGCTCTCGGTTGATGGCTCTTCCAACCAACAAGGGAGTGGTGCGGGAATAGTCTTGGAGGGACCCAACGACGTACTGATTGAGCAAGCTCTGCGCTTCGCCTTCAAGGCAAGTAATAATCAGGCGGAATACGAACCCCTGATAGCAGGAATGCTCCTGGCCAAGGAGATGGGCGCGCAGAACCTCCTGGTGAAAAGCGATTCCCAGCTGATTACGGGGTAGGTGTCGGGTGAATTCCAGGCGAAGGACCCACAGATGGCGGCGTATCTAAAATACGTCCAACTATTGAAGGGAGCATTTAACGCTCTTGAGCTGATACATGTCCCAAGGGAGCAGAATGCCAGAGTCGACCTGCTTGCCAAGCTGGCCAGCTCAGGCAAGGGGGGTAGGCAGAGGACAGTGATCCAAGAGACGCTCAAAGCTCCGTGTAAATTCGTGGAAGATAACAGGGTGGATGTCCTCCAGATCTGTACATCAAGAGAGAGTCTAAGGAATCATCGCTCTCTAACCCAAGATACGCTGAAGACGCCCGCATCAGCACGTACTCGGATATGCCTGAAGAAGGAAGGCAAATGCAGGTATGTGTCCTAGCCGAGGGAGACACCTGGATGACGCCATACAAACGGTACCTGGCGGATGGGGCTCTCCCAGTAGAGCCGGAAGAGGGTAAGAAGGTCAAGAGAAATGCCGCAAGATATACTTTGGTGGATGGAGTGTTGTTCAGGCACGGTTTCACTCACCCTATCCTAACGTGTGTAAGTGGCGACGAGTGTACCAGGATAATGGCGGAGCTCCACGAAGGCATTTGCGGGAGCCACGTAGGGGGAAGGTCCTTAGCCTCCAAGGTGATACGTGCAGGGTTCTTCTGGCCAACAGTAAAAGAGGACTGCGCGCGACACGCCCAGCGCTGCAGGCAATGCCAAAAGCACGCTGACTGGCACAAGGCGCCGCCAGAAGAATTGCGATCCATATATAGCCCGTGGCCTTTTCATACATGGGGAATCGACATCCTGGGCTCGTTCCCACTGGCGATAAGGCAGATGAAGTATTTGATCGTTGCCATCGAGTACTTCACCAAGTGGATAGAGGCAGAGCCCGTGGCACAGATCACTGCGCACAAGGTACAACACTTTGTGTGGAAGAACATCGTGTGTCGATTTGGCGTACCTAGGCGCTTGATATCCGATAACGAGACCCACTTTGCCAGTCAGCAGTTGAGAAATCTGTGCGCTGAGATAGGTATCAAGCAAGTGTTCGCATCGGTCGAACACCCCCAGACAAACGGGCAAGTGGAGTCAGCAAACAGAGTTTTGCTGAGGGGGTTAAAGAGAAGGTTAGAGAAGGCCAAAGGGGCGTGGGCGGAGGAAGTTCCAAGGATCGTATGGGCATACCACACCACGCCCCAATCTTCTACCATGGAGACGCCTTTCAGTTTGGTGTATGGGTCGGACGCGATGATCCCGGTAGAAATACATGAAAGCTCACCACGTTTTCAAAACTTTGTGATGGAGGAATCCAACGAAGGAAGGCGGGTAAACCTGGATCTACTAGACGAAGCCAGGGAAGAAGCCAGAATAAAAGCTGAAGCGGTGAAGAGAAGAGTAGAGCGGGAATATAGCTCTAAGGTAAAGCCGCGACAGTTTCACATTGGCGACCTAGTTATGAGGAAAGCCCACCCATACGAGCTGGAGAATAAGCTGTCTCCCAAGTGGACCGGACCCTTCAGGGTTACTGAGGCTAAGGGCAACGGTTCGTATAGCCTTGAGACCTTAGAAGGAGGTCCCATCCCGCGCAGTTGGAATGCAGCCAACCTGAAGTTTTATTTTAGTTGACTTATGTAAAGCAGCTATGTAACAGTCTTGTTAAAGGGGACGCTCTTCTTCCCTTTCCGGGGTTTTTTAACGAGGTCACCCAAATAAAAGAAAAAACAAGTTTGAGAAAAAAAAAACCGTGCCTTTGTTCTCAGTCTTTATCTTTCTCCGTTTGAAGTAGCGTGAGGCGTCGCTAGTAAAAAGGGCGTCGCCAAGAAGAAAGGCGCCGCCAAGAAGATAGGCGTCGCCAAGAAGGAAGGCGTCGCCAAGAAAGAAGGCGTCGCCAAGAAAGAAGGCGTCGCCAAGAAAGAAGGCGTCGCCAAGAAGAAAGGCGTCGCCAAGAAGGAGGGTGTCGCCTGAGTGCAGGCGCCGCTAAAAACATGACGGAGGAAAAGCGCACAATATATGAGACGTATGCAAAGTAAAGTGGCGTTACAGAAACCAAGTATGGTATAGTAAAGTTGATTTTACAAGCAGTTTTCGATACAGACGGGAGAAACGCGAGTAGGGCAAACATTACAACTCATACAAAAACACAAATGAACCACTTTTCTGTGGCCATCAGAGTCAGCACGGGAGGACGGCGAAGCCCCGCTCTCAGCTCGCAGAGCTCGGGTAAGTCGTGTCCTCCGCTCTTGGTTTATTTTTGAACCTACACCAAGGAAGATGAATGTGTCCGAGACACCATGAAGCAAAACACACCCAGATAGAGAACGATAAAGGCGGAAGTTTCTAGGGCAGTGACTCATACCTATATACTTTTCGAGAGTTCCAGCGTTGAACTCCAAACTGATCAAGGTGGCGGAGTCAAAACCTCCCGCCTCAGCAAGAATCCGGCAAACCACCTGGTCATTTGGGGCTAGCTTCTTGAAGGGTTTGGATTTGAGGGCCCTCGTCTCCCTCACCCAGTACAGTGGAAAACCATCCAGGGCGGAGGGAACGAGGTCAGAGCAGCAGATCTTGAAGAACCGGCCTTTCAACCCAGTGAATGAGTTTTGGAAGGGGGTCAGGAGAACTCTACCAGGAACGTTACTGAGAGTTACCCAGAGGTTGTTCCTTTGCCTCTTCACCTCAAAGAAGTGAAGAAAGATGTCAACCAAGGGTGCACAACCCAGAAACCCGAAAAGGATGTCAAAGGCCTTGACAAAAGCCCAGCTGTTGGGATATAACTGGGCCGGAGCGGCATTGATCTCTGTCAGCAGTTCCTTCTCAAACCCGGAGAAGGGCAGGCGCACGCCGATGGTTTTAAAAACCACCTGATAGAAGTAAAAGAAGGGGACCCCGTCGTTGGCCCGTTCGTCTCCACATACTGGCTCCCCTAGAGTGCAAGGGAGCACAGCAATGTCGTCGTCGTGCCTCCTCGCGAAGGCACGGTGATTATAGGAGCATGAATCCCCTTTGTGTTCCCTTATGGCCCTGGTGGAGAGTAAGCACGAGCATTCGTCAAGAAGCTCGCTCGAAGCCCAAGTATACAGGTCCTTGGGCTGACCTGGGGGAGTAGCACGAGAAGACATTCTTGAACAGAATCAGGGAGGTTTGAAGGCGTGTGGCCCACTGGTAACGCAAGGGTAAAACGCTGGTAGGAACGAACACTGGAAGAAATCTTCGCGAGGAGAGAAAGGGTGCAAGTAGAAAGGGTGCAAGTAGGTTAGGAAAAGCGCAGAAATGATGAGGACAGTTTCAAAGTTTTGAAGAATTAAATATTGCGGTTAGAGCGCCAAACGACGCGAATGGATGCACCGCACGATCGAGCCACGTGGCATAGGATGGAAGGATGGCCCTGGCACCGCTGGTTAAACTCATAAAAAGTCGTATCAACAGAATGCCCAAGGGTACGATGCGCCGTCGAGAGTGGGTCAGGGGCACAGTAGGAGTCAGAACCAAGTCGAGTGACTGAACGTCCCATCAGCCATGCAAGAAGCGCCACGTGGATGGCACAGGCGAAACCTTGAGCCCTTCGCTATCCTTAGGCGTCGACCAGGGCCAAGGTCAAAGTCAATGCCCAGGTAAAGATAACGCCCAAGGCGACGCCAGCATGAGACGCTCGAGGCGTCGCCAGGAGAGGCGCAAAAGGCGACGCCAGCATGAGGTGTTGCGGGCGTCGCCAACCCAAGTATCAGCAGTGCCGCCTCCCCGATACCCACAGGTAGGAAAGACTGTGGAGGGAGACGAAATCGAAGAGGTCAAAGCTAGTTTAGTGGTGTCGCCTCCCCGATACCCACAAGCAGGAAAGACTGTGGAGGGAGACGAGATCGCCAAACGCCAGCGAATCACTGGCAGGGTTGTTCCCCGATACCTATGGGAAGGAAAGACCATGGAGGGAACGACCCCCTCCCCCCCCCCAGAGCCCTCGGCGTTTTTAGACACCCGGGGACGATACGGCGCTGCTGTAGCAGGCCTCTCCTTAGGCGTGGGCGCCGGGCACTAAGAATCAAGGGACGGATCGCTTTGGTGTTAGAGACACCCCGTGGACGATACGACCCCGTTAGGCAAGCCTCTCCATGGGCGTGGGCATCGACGCGTGACCTTCCCCGGACATACAAGGCCGCCCAACGCAGTGAAAGAAACGGGTATAGTACAGGCAAAACAACCGAAGCACGTGAAGGCAAAGAGCGAAAGTAAAATCACACAGGCGGAATTCTATATCTCAATGGCACGAAAGTAATCATGCAAAAACCTAAAGTTGTAACGAAAGTGCAGACAATTCAAAGAATTACATGTTTATCAAAGAAGGTTAAAACAAGTGTAAAGGAATAAAGTGATGGTTGAGGGTGGCGGTTCAATCGTCCAGTTCCAGGGGCATGACTTTTCCATCAACAGTGTGGTGAGTGGAATCGCAGTTGGAAATGTCGATCCCCGGATTCATGCAGACAGCTTGGGCCAGAGCCTCCTGGAATCCCTCCTCGAAAGTGCCCGCAATGTCCTGGATGAGGGTCTTTTTGTCCTTCTCTAGCTCCTCAATGGTGGCGTCCCAAGAAACTACCTGCTTCTCCAAAGCCTCCTTCTCTACACGGAGTCAGCTGATCTCGACCTGCAGTTTGTCGTAGTCAACCTGGAGAAGGCCCATAGCTTTGGCCCGGGTAGCCATTTCCCCCTCCATCCGCTCCATTTCGTCAGCTTGCTCACAGCAGCGGTCCTTCAAGTCCTTTTGAACTTCTTCGTAAGCTTCGACTATGTCTTGAAGGCTCGTTACCTGAACTTGGAGGGCGACTTCCCGAGCGTAGAAGTCGGCCTGGAGCTCCACCGCCTCGCCAGTTGTTTTTCAGCCTCTGCCTTGGACTCTTGCGCCTGCTTCAGGGTGGTTTGGTAAGTTTCGTTTTGGCGTCCCAGAATCTTCCTTTCCTCCTCCAGGGCAGCTACCGTTGTTTCCAAGGCATGGAGGGTTTGGGTTTGCAAAGCAGCGTTTCTGGCCTGGGCGCGCCATTCAAGGGCCACCGCCAAGAAGGCCCCCAAGTAGAAAGGCATGCCCTCCTTCCTGTCGGAGCCCTCTGGCATTGTTCCACCACTGAAGCCCCCCATCAGATGCATAATTGGAGGAGGGATGGCGATAAAATCGGGGGCGGCAGTGACGGGGGCAGGAGAAGCAGAGACCTCTGCCGGTGGCGGAGGTGGAGCAGACTCGGTGCCTTCGCCTATATCCTCTTGGACGGTTGTGGGGGGAAGGGAAGTAGCGCTGGGAGGGTTGTCCCTGAAAGAATCCTCTCCCTGGGGCGACGCCGCTGGTAGGAGGGGAACCCTTGCAGATTTCCTCCTCTTGAAGGGTGCCACGCCATCCGAGTCTTCATCGTCGGATATGATCTCTAAGACCCATTTCCCTTTGTCGAGGGGGGTTGGGGCCGGCGATGAGGCCACGGCCAGAGGAACGGCGACGATGGGCAGAGGAGAGCCGGGAGTCTGAAGCGCCTCAGGGCTATGTGGGGACGGTGAAGATGAGCCTAGTGGAGCTTCGGTGGTGGTCGGTGGTGGCAGAGGCAGGGTTGATGGGGGCTTCGGGTCAGCAGCAAGGGCGGAAGAGGCGCCCGCTTTGGCAGCACGAGCGTCCTTTATCGCTTTCGCCAGCATCATCTTTTTGGAGGCGCCCATCACCGATCCTACATTCAGATAAACCAAGCAGCAGAAGTCAAAGCCAAAGCAATTATGCAAAATCAAAAAACGCGTGGAAACGTGAGATGCGAATCACATGGTTCAATGGAAAACAGGTGAAAGAGGCCAGAGGAACAAACATCTGGTAGTAAGGTACAGATAACAAAAGATGGTAAGGGGAGGGTCTCCCTACCAAAATATGTGGTCAGGGCGTGAGCGTTGTATTCGCTCGCGATAAGCTTCAATGTATCGAAGACGATCCCCAGGCCAGCCAAGGCCTTGCATACCTCCCTGTCAGCAGGGGATAGCTCATCCAGGGATTTGGCCCTGAGCAGCTTAGGGTGCTCCGTCCAGTACAGGGGAAAGCCGTCTAAGGCTGTGGGGTCGTGCTTGGCGCTACACACCCTAAAGAATTTTCCTTTCCAGTTTTTATAGGAGTTCTGGAAGAGGGAGAGGATGATCCTGCCCGCGATCCCGGAGAAGCTTACCCAAAAGCTTTTCCCCTGTTTCTTCACCGTTTGGTACATGAAGAAGAAGGGACTCCCCTTTCTAGGTCTGTCATCCACACACACAGGTTCCCCCGGTCGGCCGGGACGAACGGAGATGTGCGCGTCATGATTGCGGCAGAAAGCCTTAAAGTTATATAAGTGGGGATCCCCACGATGATTCTCCAGGTCCTGAAAGGATGTCAGGCTGGTGCACTCGTTCAAAAGCTCGTCGGGGGCCCATGTATAGAAGGCTTTATAATTGGACTTGGGGGTCTTGGGAGGAGAACCAGACTGGGAGTTCGGGCGCGTCATGGTGTGAATAAATAGCTGGAGAAAGAAGAAAGGAAAAAGGTTTTTAACAAAGTGATGCCAAGACAGAAAAGGGGGTAAAACCCCAGGAAATACCACCCACGCGAGAAAACCCAGAAAGAAGAAGAAGGGAACAGAGAAGAAAGGAGAAGCAGAAGAACACAGTAATGCATAAACGTAAACAGTCCCAGGCAGTTCAATAAACTATGCAATGCGACGAAGGAGAAGAGTCGGGATGTGCAAAAACCATACCTTTGTTGTCGAAGTAAGGGAGGAAGGAGAGCACGAAGGAAAGAGCAGGAGTTACAGGGAAAGGGTTTGAAGGCGATGAACAGTGCGGAGATGCAGAGAGAATGGATGTAACAGTGGTGTGAGCGCGGGGTTTGGGGTAACTTGAACATTACATTTGGAACCCAAGAGGCGCTAATCAGGGGCCGTGAGATCGTGCCGCGTGTCAAAGGATTAAGCGCTCAAGGGGAGCGCAAGAGACTCTAGAGGCTGGCCGTGTGATGAGCCACGTGGCGCACGATTAAGCGTAGCCCCAAAAGGTGTTATTTTCCCCGCTTCAGAGGATGTCCAATCAGCCATTAAGAGCGCCCCTATGGTTCAGAGAGTGTCACATCAATAATTCGAGAATTGTTGAGTCAGCAGGGAATGACATGTCATCAGGGCGACACGTGGACGGCGTGGGCGAGGCCTTAGTCTTTGCGCTGAAGACAAGTCTTCGGCTTAAGACTAGGGGGCTTGTGTACCGTCCCGTATCCGGGCGTTGACAAAGTCAAAGTCAAAGTCAACGCATGGAGTCAAAGTCAACACAAAGCGTCGCCTAGGTGAAGAGACGCCAAGGGCCAGCGTCGCCAAGAGGAAGCGTCGCCAAGGTAAGGCGTCGCCTAGGTGAAGGCGTCGCCCAACCAGGGCGTCGCCAAGATCAAATATCACTAAGGCAAGGCAATCACAGTGTGGTTCCCCGATACCCATGGTTAGGAAAGACCATGGAGGGAGCGACGCCGTGGGAAGGCCTCAGGTCCCGATGATCCGGGGGAGTGATAAAGAGAAGAGAAAGGTGGCTTCAAGGCCATAGTGACAACACCAGTGTAGGGCAGCCTGATTCGTGAAGTACCCCTGCGGCCCCAGAGACGCCTTTGGGACAGATACGACTGGAGAGGAGGGTCACGCCCAGGGTAGCCGAGTGCAGGGTACGAGAGGAAGGCAGATACGCTCTCAAAGTGAGTGTCTAGATGATTGGGGGCATGAGTTGGCACCGAAAAAGTCACCCCTTGCGCAGTAGCACTCCCAAGCAGGAGGACTCACACGTAGAAACGTCCCCAGATGGGGTCATGGCGTTGTGAGGTCCTCCACGTGTACGACAGCCAGGTCAGAATAGAAGCACCATTTAGTCAGGTACGAGGTAATTAAAGTCATTTAATATAGTTTCTGTTTCGAGCTTTTAAGGTACTATAAAGGCTCCCAAGCTTTTCAACGTCTTAAATGCGCTACATTTTCTAATTAGACGCGTTAATTAAGTGCGTTACGTTTTATGATTAAAAGCGCTTTAAGGCGCTTTAAATGCTTGGGTAGTTTAAATAGCGCCGAGAATGTTGGAAACAGGGTTGGAACTTTTGGCTAATTTTCCAGAAACACTCTAGTTGCTTGCTCGAGCCTGGAGGTTTGCACAAGGGAGTAGGGAGGGGTTTTGGCCAGAAGGAGAAAATATACACTAGACAGTTTCCTTTTTTTTACCACCTTCAGAGTGCCATACGCGGTGCTCCGATACGGAAATGCATAGTTTTTGGAGTTTCTTGCTGGCTGACTTGAGCGTCGGAGTGCAAACGGCCGCTAGGGCGCCCTTTTGTCCTTCTTTGCAGGAATCCACAGGTAACCAGTAGGAAGGAGTCCCTAGCTGACGGTTGAGGTCGCGCAGGAAGACGTCCCAGGTCAACCGGACGGAACAGGTACCACAGACCTCAACGTCTGAAGGAGAGATCAGACCTCGCCAACAGTGGGAGAGATCGAACATCAACTGTCTAAAGAGCTATATTGGGCCACGTAAGGTGGATCCCAGAATTACAGAGTTAAATAGTTAAAACGACGGACAAAGGAAAAGCCTAAGTCACGAGAGATTCGTGCAGGTGGTGTGTATAGTGCATTCAGGCACGACATGAGTGAATAATCCTTGGAGGCGCTAAGGCCCATTAGGGTTAGGGTTGCCAGGGGAAGCTGCATGCATGGCACGTGAATACTTAGGGCACCCGCACAATAGATGGCCCTAAAGACTTGGTGCACAAGTTGGTACCCAGGCGGCCACTCTGTTAGTCGTTGCACTCCAGTTAAGGGAAGTTCTATGTGCCAGATATGCTAAGATTATGTAAATAGCGGCGCAAGGACGTTCCCCAAGCAACCCTAGACAAGGGTAACAACACAAAGGTAAACCCTAGTTTCAACCTATATAAAGGGTGTTAAGAACCCTAGAAAGGTACACGGTTTCTAAGACTGAAACTACTTTATACACTTGGTGTTTCTTTACCCTTATACTGACTTGAGCGTCGGAGTGCAAACGGCCATCAAGGTGCCCTTTGTCATTGCAGGTGAGATATTCTCTGATCAAGGAAGAACGATTCCCAGGCGGAGATAGGAGGGCCAAGGGCTGCCATTCGATTCAACCAGCGAAGCGAGTCAACTGGCAAGTACACCAAGGCCTTCGTAAAAGAACATGAGTTGCTTCCATGGGCACATCATCACATAAAACCTCATCTTTATACCATGATTTCACCCTCGGCACTAAGCCATTCTAATTTATAGGGCTTGGTATAAGAGATAGTGGGTAAGGTTAACTTCTCCACAACTCTTGTACTAGCCACATTAGTAAAACTACCCCTATCCATAATAAAAGAACACAACTTAGCGGGTGTGGAAAATATTTTCTCTTTGGGTATCATCCAAAGGTTTTGGAATTGTTCCCAACATTCGCCTTGTCATCAATAAGTCACCTTCACAAGGTATTTCACATTCATTTTCACTAAGGGTTTTTGAAGGGGAAAGGGAGTTAGATCTAGATGAGTTATCACTATGTTCACTAACTATTTGACCCTCCTTAACCATCATGGTTCTCTTTCTTGGACAATTTGCGGCTATATGACCAAAACCTAAATATTTAAAACATTTTTTACTTGAGGTTTTGGTAGGGGATATAGGAGTTGGAGAGAAAAGTTGAAGTAGATTTTTGTTTATTTGTCCAAGCTGTGTGGTAAAAGTCATCATTATGAGAATTTTTAAAAGAGTTTTTCTTGGAAATTTGGGATTCTACCTTGATGGCAAGGTGAACCAATTTTTCTAAAGAAGTATACTCATATAATTCAACCACATCTTGGATTTCCCTTTTAAGACCACTTACAAAGCAAGTCATTTTGGACTACTTACTTACATGCATGTTTATATTAGTTAAAAGTGTTTCAAGTTCCTTAAAATAAGCATCCACAATAAGCATGCCTTGATGAAACCTTTGGAGTTTCAACAAAAGGTCTTTCCTATTGTGTGGAGGCACAAATCTAGCGCACACGCATTCTTTTAAATCCTCCTAAGAAACCACGGGTGGTCTCTTGTTTAGCCCAATGTCCATTACAAGTTTATGCCACCATTGCATGGTATAGTCTAAGAATTCTAGGGAGGCTAATTTTACCTTTTGGTCATCTTGGACCTCATGCACATTAAAAATTTGATCACATTTAGTCTCCCATCCTAAATACACATTAGAATCACAATCTCCACTAAAACTAGGTCATTTTTCAAATGGAAAATAAGGCTTTGCCACATTTTGGCACCTATCTTCATAATGTTGGTGCCTCCTCCATTCGGTTTCTTCATCATAGCCACCATAATTGTGAGAACTTCTTGATTCATATCTACGATGATGTCTCCTTTATCTTTGGGGTCTTTGGAGTAAGACTCTGAACTCGGATACCCATAATCGTAGCTAGCCATGACTAAGATTGTTTTGCTTAATCCAGCATAGATAACCCTGTGGGGGTAGAGTTGCATCACAAAGGTGTTAAGAGTAGACTTAGTGGTAAGAAAATACTCAAGTCAGATACTCAAAGTTGCCAAATGCCATTTAAGGGCAGACTTTGCATAGAGGTCGGCCTCGAGTCAGATGCTCAGGTCACCCCTAATCTCGGGGGAAGATGTTGTTAGTCACCTGAGCACTCAATAGTCTCTTTGCTAAAGTGAGTTATAGCTCCAGACTAGGGGGCTTGTGTACCGACCAAGTCCTCGGATATCGACGTCAGGGATCAACATCGGACCTTGCCAACAGAGGGAGAGATCGGACGTCGGTGGTCTGAACAACTATATTGGGCCACGTAAGGTGGGCCCCTGAATTATACTAGTTACTAGTTAAAACATTAGATATGAGAGGAAGCCCAAAGACACGAGGGATATATGTAGGTGGTGTGTATAGCACATTCAGGCGCGACATGAGTAAATAGCCCTTGGAGGCGTTAAGGCCCGATTAGGGTTAGGGTTTCCAAGGGAAGTTGCATGCATGGCACGTGAATACTTAGGGCACCCACAGATGGCCCTAGAGATTTGGTGCACAAGTTGGTACCTAGGCGACCATTCTGTTAGTCGTTGCACTTCAGTTAAGGGAAGTCTTATATGCCAAATTACGCTAAGATTACATAATAGCGGCACAGGGACATTCTCCAAGGAACCCTAGACATGGGTAACAGAACAGAGATAAACCCTAGTTTCAACCTATATAAAGGGTGCTAAGAACCCTAGCAAGGTACACAACTTTTAAGACTGAAGCTATTTTATACACTTGGTGTTCTTTGCCCTAAATACTGATTTGAGCGTCAGAGTGCAAACGGCCGCTAGGGCGCCCCTTTGTCTTTGCAGGCGAGAAGTTTCTTGACAAAGAAGCCACAGTTCTCAGGCAAGGATAGAAGGGCCAAAGCAGCTGTTGGAGTCAACCGGCGAGGCGAGTCAACCGACGAGAACAAAAGACAATCAAGAAAAGCACAAAACAATACTCAAAGAACCTTACTAAACCTTTAACTATAAAACTTTTTTTTTTAACTAGAAAACTGCTAAAGCAAAAGGGTACAAAATTCCACAAAGTAGAAAACAATTTGTTAATCAAGTTGAATCCATAAATGTGAAAAATGAATGTCTAAACCAATTGATAAGCAAGATGCCTTTAGACACAATTGTTCACTGTTTTGACATCAAATATGGTACTGTTTTGGGTATTTTAATACAAAACCCTTGCTGTTATTTTATACTAATTGCATCATGCAAAGTTTCAAGAACATTCAATTTCACAACAAAAATTTTGGTGGATTCAAGACATTTGAACACTTGCAATCATATGTTTGGAACTTAACACCAACTTTTACTAAAAAAAAATTCTAATTGAATTGGAAGAGTCACAATTAAAAGTAAGCAAGAAGAATCAAAATAAGAACACCTAGAACACTAAAGAACATATGACACAAAGTAAAAGCAAGATCAATGAAAAGGCACAACAAAAAGCATATTCAAAACGAAAAATGCAATGAATATAACAAGGTGAAAAAAAATTCTGCAATGAAATAAAGGTGTTTGTTCCGTCCGGTTGACCGGGACGTCTTCGTGCGTGGCCTCAATCGTCAGCTAAGGATTCCTTCCCACTGAAAGCCTGCAAATTTCCTGCAAAACAGAGGACAAAGAGGCGCCCTAGCGGCCGTTTGCACTCCGACGCTCAAGTCAGCCAGCAAGAAACACCAAAAACTGTCCACCCACGTATCTGAGCACCGCGTGTGGCACTCTGAAGGGTGGTAAAAGAACTGTGTATATGTGTGTGTGTTGTCCCCTTCAGGCAAAAATATTCTCCAGTCACTTGTACGTAATCCTAAAGCACGGGCAAGCAACCAGAGAGTTTCTCGTAAATTTTCCAAAGGTCCCAACCCTTTTTCCGACATTCTCAGCGCTATTTAAACTGCCCCCAGCATTTAAAGCGCCTTAAAGCGCTTTTAAACTCAAACGTAACGCGCTCATTAAAGCGCTTAATTATGAAACGTAGCGCATTTAAGACGTTGAAACGCTTGGGAGCCATAATAGTACCTGAATGCCAAAAAGGGAAACTGTATTGAATATCTTTAATTACCTGGCACCTGACTAGAGGGTGTTTCTATTCCAGCATTGCTGTCATACACGTGGAGGGCCTCACGACGCCTTGACCCCATCTGGGGGCGTTTCTGCCCATCTGGGGACGTTTCTACGTGTGGGTCCTCCTGCTTGGGAGTGCTACTGCGCTAGGGGTGGCTTTTTGGGTGCCAACTCATGCCCCCAAGTATCTAGCCACTTACTCTGAGAGCGTATCTGCCTCCCTCTCACACCCTGCACCCGGTTATCCTGGGCGTGACCTTCCTCTTGGGTCGTATCTGTCCCGAAGGCGTCTCTGGGGCGGCAGGGGTACTTCGCGAGTCAGGCTGCCCTTCACTGGTACTATCACTATGGCCTTGAAGCCACCTTTTCCTTCTCTTTATCACTTTCCCGAGATATCGGGACCTGAGGCTTTCACACGGCGTCGCTCCCTCCATGGTCTTTCCTACCCATGGGTATCGGGGAACCACACCGTGATTGCCTCGCTTTTACACTGTTCGATCTGGCGACGCCCTCACCTGGGCGACGCCTTCACCTGGACGACGCCTTCACCTGGACGACGCCTTCTCCGAGGCGACGCCTTCATCTAGGCGACGCCTCCACCTAGGCGACGCCTTCACCTAGGCGACGCCGTGCTTTAGCGACGCCTTGTCCTGCCTTGGCGACGCTTCCTCTTGGCGTCCCTACACCTGGGCGACACCTTGAACGGACTTTGACCTTCCAGTCGTTGACTTTGACCTTGACTTAGTCAACGCTCTGATACGGGACGGTACACAAGCCCCCCAGTCTTAAGCCGAAGACTTGTCTTCAGCGCAAAGACTAAAGCCTTGCCCCCGCTATCAACGTGCTTTCTTGATGACGTGTCATTCTCTGCTGACTCAGCAAATTTTCGAATTACTGACGCGACATTATCTGAACCACAGGGGTATTCTTAATGACCGCTTGGACATTCCCTGCAATGGGGATGATTACACCTTTTGGGCTACCCTTTATCACGCGCCACGTGGCCCATCGCGTGGCCCTCCTTTAGAGACCTTTGCGCTTCCCCTGGGCAAACGACCTTCTGACGCGTGGCTCGATCCTGCGGCCCTCAATTTGCGTCTCTTGGGTTACGAAATGTAACGTTTAAGTTACTCCAAACCCCGCGCTCACCCTACTGTTACATTCATTCGCTCTGCAACTCCGCACTGTTCATCGCCTTCGAAAACCTTTTTTCTCTGCAACTGCGATTCTCTCCTTCCTGTGCCCTTCTGCTGCCTCCATTCCAATAGCAAAGGTATGATCTCGGATACTCACGACCTTTCCCCTTCGTCGCATTGGATTGATTTATTGAACTGCCTGGGACTGTTGTTATTCACGTATTACTGCATTTCTTCGCTTCTTCTTCCTCCTCTGATTTTTCTCGCGTGGGTGACGCTTCCTGGGGTTCTTTCCCCTTCTTGCCATGGCTAAACTTGCTAAACCCTTTTTCCTCTCTTCTTTCTCCAGCTATCTATTTTCACCATGACGCGCGCGAACGCGGAGCCTGATTCTTCCCCTACGACCCCCAAATCCAACTACAAAGCCTTCTACCCCTGGGCCTCCGATGAGCTCCTGAGTGAATGCACCAGCCTGACTTCCTTCCAGGACCTGGAAGCTCACCGGGGGGATCCCCATTTGTACAACTTTAACGCCATCTGCCGCACACACGACGCCCACATATCCGTCCGTCCCGGCAGGCCTGGGGAACCTGTTTGTTTGGACGACAGACCTAGAAAGGGGAAACCCTTCTTCTTCATGTACCAGACCGTGTTCAAGCGCGTAGGAGTGCGTCTCCCGTTCACTCCCTTCGAACGGGAGCTTCTTACTGAAATCAACACTGCCCCCGCCTAGCTTCATCCCAACAGCTGGGCATTCGTGAGGGGCTTTCAAATTCTTTGTGGATACCTGGGCATTCCTCCTTCCGTAGATGTCTTCCTGCATTTTTTTGAGGTGAAAAAACAGGGGAAAAGCTTCTGGGTAAGCTTTTCCGGGATCGCTGGCAGGATCCTCCTCTCCCTCTTCCAGAATTCTTACAAGAACTGGAAAGGGAAGTTCTTCAGGGTGTGCTGCGCCAAGCATGATCCCACAGCTTTGGATGGCTTCCCCCTTTACTGGACGGAACGCCCCAAATTGCTCAGGGCCAAAACCCTGAAAGAGCTATCCCCCGCCGATAGGGAGGTAAGCAAAGCCTTGGCGGGGTTGGGGATCGTCTTTGATACCTTGAAGCTGGTTGCTAGCGAGTACAATGCCCACGCCCTGACCACCTATTTTGGTAAGGGGCTCTCCCCTCATCTTTCTAGCTATGAACAGCCTGCTATCGAGCGTTTGTTTCCCCATACTATTATGCTTGTTTTACACTTGTACCATGTTACTTGCATTTCAAGTCTCTTCGCGTATCGTGAATTCGCATAGCTGTTTTAGTACTAATCCTTGTTGTTTGGTCTGCCTTGGTGTAGGATCGGTGATGGGCGTTTCCAAAAGAATGATGTTGGCGAAAGCACTGAAGGAGGCTCGTGCCGCCAAGGCAGGCGCCTCCTCCAGCCCTGCTGCCAATTCGATTCTCCCGCCGGCTCCGACACCGCCGCCTCCAGTCACTGCTGAAGGTGCTTCTAGCCCATCTCCGACGTCTCCACCTGACTCTGACGTGCTTCCAACTCCCAACTCTCCTTCGCCTATCGCCGCTGTGCCCCTAGCTGCGGCCTTGTCACCGACTCCAACCCCCCTTGACAAAGGAAAAAGGGTTTTGGAGATTCTGTCAGATGATGAGGAATCAGAAGGCGTGGCACCCTTCAAGAGGAGAAAATCCGCGCGGGTTCCTCTTTTGGTAGAGACGCCGCCGCAGGGAGGGAACCCCTTTATGGACAACCCTCCAAGCGCAACCTCACTCCCTCCTATGATTCTCCAAGAGGAAAGGGGCGAAGGTGCTGAATCTGCGCCGCCTCTGTCGCCGCCAGAAACCACTGCTTCCCCGGCTCCCGATGCTGCCGCCCCCGACTTCATTGCCATCCCCCCTCCAATCATGCATCTGATGAGGGGTTTCAGTGGCGGGACTATGCCGGAAGGTACCGACAGGAGGGAAGGTACCGACAGGAGGGAAGGTATGCCTTTCTATTTGGGGGCCTTCTTGGCGGTGGCTCTTGAATGGCGCTCCCAGGCCAGAAACGCTGTCTTGCAAACCCAAACCCTCCAGGCCTTGGAAACGAAACCAACCACCCTGGAGGAGGAGATGAAGGCCCTGGGACGCCAGAACGAGGCTTATTGTTCCTCTCTGAAACAAGCGCAAGAGTCCAGGGCAGAAGCTGAGAGGAAATTGGCAGAGGCCTTGGAGCTCCAGGCTGACTTCTACGCTCGTGAAGTTGCTCTCCAAGTACAGGTAGCGGGTCTTCAGGAATTGGTCAAAGCAGACGCGGAAACCCAAAAGGACCTGAAGGACCGCTGCTGTGAACAAACTGCCAAGGTGGAACAGATAGAGGAGGAAATGGCCACGCAGGCCAAAGCTATGGACCTTCTCCGAGTGGACTACGACGATCTGCAGGTCAAGGTTAGCCGGCTTCGTGTGGAGAAAGAGGCTCTGGAGAAACAGGTGGCCTCCGGAGACGCCGCCATTGAGGAGCTGGAGAAGGAGAAAAAGTCCCTTATCCAGGAGATGGCGGGCACCTTCGAGGAGGGGTTCCAAGAAGCCCTGTCCCAGGCGTCCTGCGAGAATCCCGGCGTCAACCTTTCAAACTGCGACCCCACACATCACGTAGTCGACGGGAAGGTCGTGCCCAAGGATTTGAACGACTGAACTGCTGCCCCTCATCCGCCACCTTCCTCTTCGAGCTTAACTCTTCATTCTTTACCTTCGCTTTTTAATTTCATCTGCCAAAAACTTGTAATTCTTTGAACTATCCACACTCTTGTTACTGATTCGGGACATTCACATGGTTGTCCTTATTTCTTTTTTCACATACGACTCCGCCTATGCGATCTCGTTCTCATCTTTTCCCTTCATACGCTTTACTTATTTTATCTGTATTCTGCCCGTTTCTCACACTTCGTTGGGCGGTTTGGCATGATGGGGTAAGGTCGCTCGCCAACCCTTACGCCCGTGGAGAGGCTCACTAAGTGGCGCCGTATCGTCCACGGGACGACTCTAATACCGAAAGGCTCTTTCTTTGATCTTTTAACACTCGGCGCCCACGCCTAAGGAGAGGCCTGCCAAAGCAGCACCGTATCGTCCCCGGGTGTCTAAAACGCTGAGTGCTGTGGGGTTTTTGTTCCCTCCATGGTCTTTCCTGCCCATAGGTATCGGGGAACACCCTGCCAGTGACTCGCTGGCATTTGACGGTCTCGTCTCCCTCCACAGTCTTTCCTACCTGTGGGTATCGGGGAGGCGACGCCTGCAACTAACTTTGCCTTTCTCTGATTTCTTCTCCCTCCTCAGTCTTTCCTACCTGTGGGTATCGGGGAGGTAACGCCAGTCGGTATTTGGGTTGGCGACGCCCGCGACTTCTCGTCTGTCGTCGCCCTTTACGTCTTTCCTGGCAACGCCTCGGGCGTTACCTTTACTTCGACATTGACTTTAATTCTTGCCTTGGTCAACGCCTGATAACAGCGAAGAGCCCAAGGCTTTGCCTGTGCCATCCACGTAGCGCTTCTGGTACAGCTGATGGGACCTTCTGTCATTCGACTTGATCCACGTGGCGCTGCTTGCATGGTCGGTGGGGTATCTAGTCATTTCATTTTCTGACTCCTGCTGTACCCCTGGCTCATTTTCGACGGCGCGTCGTACCACTGGCTATTCTGCTGATACGACGTTTTCTGATTTAAACCAGTGGTGCCAGCGTCATCCTTTCACCTTCTGCCACGTGTATCAATCGCACGGTGCATCCGTTCGTGTCGTTTGGCGCTCTAGGCGCTTTATTTAACTCTTCAAACTCTGGAACTATCTTCACCATTTTCTCACTCTTCATAACCTACTTGCGTTCTTTCTTCTTGTACCCTTTCTTCTTGCACCCTTTCTTCTCTGTCGAAGGGCTGTTCTAACTGCTCCCCTCGCTCAACTCTTGCATTTCCAGCCATCTTGATCTTGTTAAAGAATGTCTTCTCACGATGCTTCCTCCAGGGTCCGTCCCAAAGACTTGTACCCGTGGGCCTCGAGCGAACTTCTTGATGAGTGTTCATGTTTGCTCTCCACTAGGGCCGTACGGGAACACAAAGGGGAGTTGTGTTCTTACGACCATCGGGCCTTCGCGAGGAGGCACGATGACGACATCGCTGTGCTCCCTTGCACTCTGGGGAGCCAGTGTGTGGAGACGGACGAGCGAACGACGGGGTCCCTTTCTTTTACTTTTACCAGGTGGTGTTCAAGACCATCGGGGTGCGCTTACCCTTCTCCCGGTTCGAGAAGGAACTGCTGACGGAGATCAACGTGGCTCCAGCCCAGTTATATCCCAACAGCTGGGCCTTTGTCAAAGCCTTCGATATCCTCTTTGGGTTTCTGGGTTGTGCACCCTCGGTTGACCTCTTTCTTCACTTTTTCGAGGTGAAGAGACAGAGACACAACCTCTGGGTAACTCTCAGCAATGTTCCCGGAAGAGTTCTCTTCACACCCTTCCAAAGCTCGTTCACAGGGTGGAAAGGCCGGTTCTTCAAGATCTGCTGTACTGATCTTGTTCCCGACGCCCTCGATGGGTTTCCGCTGCACTGGGTGAGAGAGGAAAAGGCCCTCAAAGCCAAACCCCTCAAGAATCTGGCTCCAAGTGATCAAATAGCTTGCCGGATTCTTGCTAAGGCGGGAGGTTTTGACTCCGCTACGGTGATCAGCTTGGAGTTCAACGCTAGGACTCTTGAGAAGTACATAAGTAGGGACCACTGCCTTAAGCAACTTCGACCTTCGTTACTTTCTAACTGTGCCTGTCCTTCTTCATGGTGTCTCTAACACATCTTTTCCCCTTGTGCAGGTTCGAAAATAAGCCAAGAAAAAAGGACACGACTTACTCGAGCGCTGCGGGCTGGGAAAGGGGCTTCACCTTCCTCCAGTGATGACTCTGATGAGCGCTGAGAAGCGGCCTGTTTGTGTTTTTGCATTTTGTACTGAACATTGCTTGTAACAACAATTTTCTAACATCATAATTCTTTACAACGCCACTTTACTTTTCATATGCCTCATATACCGCGCGACTTCCTTTGTCTCGTTCTGCCAACGATGCATGCTTTTACTTGGGCGACGCCTTCTTTCTGGGCGACGCCAAGACCTAGGCGACGCCTTCTTCCTTGGCGACGCCATGGCCTAGGCGGCGCATCACATTACTTCTAACAAGGGAAAATAATGGCTGAAAACCAAAGCACTTCTTTTTCTCAACTGGTTTTCCCATTTATTAGGGTGACCTCATTAAAAAACCCCCGAAAGGGAAAAAGAGCGTCCCCTTCAACTAAATTGTTACATGTTGCTTACATAGATCAACTAAAATAAAATTTTAAGTTGGCTGCATTCCAACTGCGCGGGATAGGGCCTCCATTTAAAGTCTCCAGGTTGTACGAACCGTTGCCCTTGGCCTCAGTAACTCTGAAGGGCCCGGTCCACTTGGGAGACAGCTTATTCTCCAGCTCGTAAGGGTGAGCTTTCCTCATCACCAGGTCGCCCACCTGAAACTGTCGTGGCTTTACTTTAGAGCTATATTGCCGCTCCACTCTTCTTTTCATCGCTTCAGCTTTTATCCTAGCTTCTTCCCTGGCCTCTTCTAGCAGATCCAGGTTTACCCGCCTCTCTTCATTAGATTCCTCCACTACAAAGTTTTGAAAACGCGGTGAGCTTTCGTGTATTTCTACTGGAATCATCGCGTCCGACCTGTACACCAAACTGAAAGGCGTCTCCATAGTAGAGGATTGGGGCGTGGTGTGGTATGCCCATACAATCCTTGGCACCTCTTCCGCCCACGCCCCTTTTGCCTTCTCTAACCTTCTTTTTAACCCCCTCAGCAGAACTGTGTTTGCTGACTCTACTTGTCCATTGGTCTGGGGGTGTTCAACCGACGCGAACACTTGCTTGATTCCCACCTCAGTGCACAGATTTCTTAACTGCTGACTGGCGAACGGGGTCCCATTGTCAGATATCAGGCGCCTAGGTACGCCAAAGCGACACACGATGTTTCTCCACACAAAATGTTGTACCTTATGCGCGGTGATTTGTGCCACGGGCTCTGCCTCTATCCACTTAGTGAAGTATTCTATGGCGACGACCAGATACTTCATCTGCCTGATTGCTAGTGGGAAAGGGCCCAGGATGTCAATTCCCCACGTGTGGAAAGGCCACGGGCTGTATATGGACCGCAACTCTTCAGGCGGCGCCTTGTGCCAGTCGGCGTGCTTTTGGCATTGCCTACACCGCTGGGCGTGCCGTGCGCAATCCTCTTTCATTGTTGGCCAAAAGAAACCTGCGCGTATTACCTTGGAGGCTAAGGATCTTCCTCCTACATGGCTTCCGCAGATGCCTTCGTGTAGCTCCGCCATTATCCTGGTGCACTCATCGCCACTGACGCATGTTAGGATAGGGTGAGTGAAGCCGTGCCTGAACAACACCCCATCCACCAAGGTATATCTTACGGCGTTCCTTTTGATTTTCTTACCCTCTTCAGGGTCCACTGGAAGGGCCCCATCCGCCAGGTATCGTTTATAGGGTGTCATCCAGGTGTCTCCCGTGGACAGGACACAAACCTGCATCTGCTCTTCCTCAGACACACCCGCGTATATACTGATGCGGGGCGCCCTCTGCGTATCTTGGGTTAATGAGGAATGGCTTCTCGGCCTTCCCCTTGATGCATAAATCTGGAGGACATCCACCCTGTTGTCTTCCACGAATCGACGCGGAGCTTTGAGGGTCTCCTGGATCACTGTCCTCTGTCTACCCCCCTTGCCTGAGCTGGCCAGCTTTGCGAGCAGGTCAGCTCTGGCATTCTGCTCCCTCGGGACGTGTATTAACTCAAAAGCGTTGAACGCCCCTCTCAACAACTGGACGTATTTGAGATACGCCGCCATCTGTGGTTCCTTCGCCTGGAACCCACCCGACACCTGCCCCGTGACCAACTGGGAGTCGCTCTTCACCAGGAGGTTCTGTGCGCCCATCTCCTTGGCCAAGAGCATTCCTGCAATCAAGGCTTCGTATTCTGCTTGGTTGTTACTTGCCTTGAAGGCAAAACGCAAGGCCTGCTCGATTAGTATGCCGTCGGGTCCTTCCAGCACTATTCCCGCACCACTCCCTTGCTGGTTTGAGGAACCATCAACCGAGAGCAGCCACTGTGAACCCGCTTCCAGTTCTTGCTCACCTCCGGGCGAAAGTTCTGCTACAAAATCCGCGTACACCTGCCCCTTAATGGATCCCCTAGGCTCGTACTGTATGTCGAATTCCGACAGTTCCACAGCCCAGCGTACCATTCTTCCTGCCACATCGGGCTTCTGCAGCACCTTCTGTATGGGGAGGTTGGTCATTACCACCACCGTGAAACTGTGAAAGTAATGACGGAGCCTCCTAGCCGAGACCACTACCGCCAGCGCCGCCTTCTCCAGCGCCTGGTACCTTGTCTCGGCTACCTGTAAGGCTTTGCTTACAAAGTAGATGGGCTTCTGACTCTGGTCCTGCTCTTGTACCAACACAGAACTGATGGCCCTATCTGTTACAGTAAAATACAAACGGAGGGGCACGCCCGTTACCGGTTTGCAGAGAACCGGAGGCGTCGCCAGGTACTCTTTCAGTTTAACGAAAGCTGCTTCGCATTCCTCAGTCCATGCAAAGCGACTGTTTCTCTTGAGGCACTAGAAGTACGGGTGCCCCTTTTCTCCTCCGGCGGAAACAAACCTCGAGAGCGCCGCCATCCGCCCTGTCAACTGTTGAACCTCCTTTACCGATGTTGGACTCCGCATGGAAATAATAGCCGCACATTTGTCGGGGTTCGCCTCTATCCCCCTCTCGGTGAGCAGAAAACCCAAGAATTTACCAGCCTCTACCCCAAAAACACACTTCTCGGGGTTCAACTTGAGGCGGTATTTGGATATTGTATTGAACAATTCCTCCAAGTCTGCCATGTGCTGCATCCTGTTCTGCGACGCCACCACCATGTCGTCTACGTAGGCGTATACATTCCTCCCGAGCATTGGCGCCAGGACCTTGTCCATTAACCTCTGGTACGTGGCGCCCGCATTTTTGAGCCCGAAGGGCATCACCTTATAGCAATAACTGCATGTTTCAGTCATGAACGCAGTTTTGCTCTCGTCCCTGGGGTGCATCTTGATTTGGTTATAACCTGAGAAGGCGTCCAGGAAGGGCATCACCTTATAGCAATAACACTTTGCTGCCAGACGCGCTGTCCACTAGGGCGTCGATGCTGGGCAGCGGATAGGAATCCTTCGGGCACGCCTTATTCAGGTCCGTGAAGTCAACGCACATCCTCCATCTTCCGTTTGCCTTCTTCACCAAAACGACGTTGGCGAGCCACTCAGGGTACTGAATCTCCCTAATGTGGCCAGCGCTCAGTAGCTTCTGCGTTTCGTCTTTCACCACCTGTTGTCGCTCCTCATTGAATTTCCTCCTTCTCTGACGCACGGAGCGAACCGTGGCGTCCATGCTGAGGTGGTGGCACAGGAAATCGGGGTCGATGCCCGGCATGTCCGAGGCGGACCACGCGAAGGCATCCAGGTGGCGCGAAATCACTTCCGCCACCCCTTCCCGTTCTTCTAGACTCAGCGAGCTTCCTAACTTGAAAGCTTTGCCGCCAATCTCCCTTTCTAGGATGTTGGTCGCGGGTTGCTCCCTATTATTATCATCGGCGGGCGCCGCTTCTTCTACGGGCGTCGCCTCTTCCACGTGTGCTTCCTCCATTGGCACATCTGCTTCGGGCATCGCCCTTTCTGCTATGGCCTCTTCGAGGGTCTGCCCAGCGGGCGTCGCCTCGATCATCGTTGCGTCCGCGCTCGGCGGACGTTCGTACACCATGAAAACGCCTCTCTTCGTCTTCAGGCTGTTTTCGTAGCATTTTCTTGCCTCCTCTTGGTCTGATCTGATGACTATCACCCGGCCACTGAGGTCCGGTAGCTTCATCTTCATGTGTCGGGTGGAGGATATTGCACTCAGACGGTTTAACGCCGGTCTGCCCAACAAAATATTATAGGCAGAATTGGCGTTCACGAAGAGGTATCGAATGCTCTCTGTTCGGGAGGCCTCTCCGTCTGTGAACGTAGTCCTCAACTCCAGGTACCGGACCTCTATCTGGTTATCCCCGAACCCATACAAACATCCCGTATAGGGACTCAGTAGATCGGGGGACAGCCGTAACTTATTAAAAGTCGACAGAAACATGACGTCTGCCGAGCTTCCTTGATCAACAAGCACTCGGTGGACCTTCCTTCCAGCCGTGACGACCGAGATGACAACGGGATCGTTGTCATGGGGCACCACATCTCGGAGATCCCTTCTTGTGAACACAATATCTGACTCCCAGGGCTCCCCCGAGAGCCTCTCTTCGATTGAATTTACCCCCCTCGCGTATTTCTTCCGCTGCGAGGCTGTGGGTCCTCCGCCGGAAAAACCTCCAGCAATGGTGTGGACCTCGCCAAGCACAGGCATCTCGTGTGCTGGCTCATCCGCCGGCGACGGCAGGGTGGCGGTCGTGGTGGACTCTGCGACATAATCTTTCAGAAACCCAGTCCTCACCAGCTCATCTAGCTGGTAGCCCAACGACAGGCAATTATCAATTTGGTGCCCGAAAGCCTCGTGAAATTCGCACCAAGAGTCTTTACGGGGCCCTAACACCTTGTCGGTCTTCGCCGGTCGCCTCAGCCTCTCGGCTATGTTGGGCACGGCGATCAAATCCTTCAACTCAACTACGAAGTTGTACCTCGCCGGTCTTGCTCTTTCTCTGGTGGGGCGTTCGCCTCCTGCGGGGCCCCGAGGCTGGGGCTTTCTGGCCTCGTAGGGGCGTCTCGCCTCTGGCTTCTTTCTCCCCGTCGTGGTCTCATTGACTCTGACGGGTTGAGCTCGCGCCGGTCCCCTCGGGCGTGAGGGCACGGTACTGGTGCGCTTCACACATACCTCCCCTTCCGAAGCGATATGCTCCACCGCCCTACGCCGTAATTCTGCGAAAGTCCTAGGGCGATTGCGGATAATAGATTCTCCAAAGGGGCCTGGGCATACGCCTTTCACAAATGCGTACACGATCATAGGCTCCTCTGTTGTACCAACCTTCACGACCTGGGCCCTGAAGCGATTGATATACTCCTTCAGGGTCTCCCCCTGATACTGCTTCACGTCAAACAGGTCGTAGGAGACCGGCGGCGGGGACTTGTTGGCCAAATACTGTTCTCTGAATAACCGCGACAACTGGCGGAAAGATGTGATATGGCCCTCGGGGAGGCTAATGAACCAATCCATAGCCATCCCGGTCAGGGTGCTCATGAAGAGCTTGCACTTGGCGGCATCAGAACCGCCTATCAGGACCATCTGCGTGTGGAATGCCGCGAGGTGCGTCTCTGGGTCCTCCATCCCAGTGAAGATTACCTTGGGTCCCGCGAACGTGTTCGGGATTGCTACGTCTAGGATCTCTTGCGAGAACGGAGTGGAAAACTCCCTTGGTGGGGAATGGTTCTCCATCTCGTCATGCCCAGGCCGCCTCCTATCGTTTCTCAGGCCCTGGCGCAACTCCTCATTCACACGGTGGAGCTCTTCGTTGCGCTCATGCGAGGCGTCAAGATCTGCCTGCATGCGCTCCTGCTCCATCTTCGAATCCGCCATGTCCTGCTGCAGCCCCCTCATTATTTCCAGGACCTGCTGCATGGATAGGTCTGCTGGGGCTGCGCGCGCTGATCTTCGTCTGGTGGGGGCCATTGTCACTCCAACCTCCTTCAGCACTACTGTAACCCGGTAGATTTTCTCGAACTTTGTGATGGGACTGATGTTTTATATCGAGCCCCACGGTGGGCGCCAAATGTTCCGTCCGGTTGACCGGGACGTCTTCGTGCGTGGCCTCAATCGTCAGCTAAGGATTCCTTCCCACTGAATGCCTGCAAATTTCCTGCAAAACAGAGGACAAAGAGGCGCCCTAGCGGCCGTTTGCACTCCGACGCTCAAGTCAGCCAGCAAGAAACACCAAAAACTGTCCACCCACGTATCTGAGCACCGCGTGTGGCACTCTGAAGGGTGGTAAAAGAACTGTGTATATGTGTGTGTGTTGTCCCCTTCAGGCAAAAATATTCTCCAGTCACTTGTACGTAATCCTAAAGCACGGGCAAGCAACCAGAGAGTTTCTCGTAAATTTGCCAAAGGTCCCAACCCTTTTTCCGACATTCTCAGCGCTATTTAAACTGCCCCCAGCATTTAAAGCGCCTTAAAGCGCTTTTAAACTCAAACGTAACGCGCTCATTAAAGCGCTTAATTATGAAACGTAGCGCATTTAAGACGTTGAAACGCTTGGGAGCCATAATAGTACCTGAATGCCAAAAAGGGAAACTGTATTGAATATCTTTAATTACCTGGCACCTGACTAGACGGTGTTTCTATTCCGACATTGCTGTCATACATGTGGAGGGCCTCACGACGCCTTGACCCCATCTGGGGACGTTTCTGCCCATCTGGGGACATTTCTACGTGTGGGTCCTCCTGCTTGGGAGTGCTACTGCGCTAGGGGTGGCTTTTTGGGTGCCAACTCATGCCCCCAAGTATCTAGCCACTTACTCTGAGAGCGTATCTGCCTCCCTCTCACACCCTGCACCCGGTTATCCTGGGCGTGACCTTCCTCTTGGGTCGTATCTGTCCCGAAGGCGTCTCTGGGGCGGCAGGGGTACTTCGCGAGTCAGGCTGCCCTTCACTGGTACTATCACTATGGCCTTGAAGCCACCTTTTCCTTCTCTTTATCACTTTCCCGAGATATCGGGACCTGAGGCTTTCACACGTTGTCGCTCCCTCCATGGTCTTTCCTACCCATGGGTATCGGGGAACCACACCGTGATTGCCTCGCTTTTACACTGTTCGATCTGGCGACGCCCTCACCTGGGCGACGCCTTCACCTAGGCGACGCCGTGCTTTAGCGACGCCTTGTCCTGCCTTGGCGACGCTTCCTCTTGGCGTCCCTACACCTGGGCGACACCTTGAACGGACTTTGACCTTCCAGTCGTTGACTTTGACCTTGACTTAGTCAACGCCCTGATACGGGACGGTACAGTGTTGGAAAATTAAAGAACAAGAAAGTAATGACAAGAAAGTAAAGATACTTGAATGTAAATAACAAGAATGTAAAAGTACTTGAAAGTAAAGGTACTTGAATGTAAGTTGCTTGAATTAAAAGTGCCAAATCAACTCAAAAAGAAGAAAAAACCCATGGCTCATGATACCACATGATGTGAGTTGATTAAGAGATTATTCATTAGTAGACACTTTTAGAATTAGGATCAAGATTCTCAAGCAATTCAAGAACCACTAACCGCATTGAAACTCATTAAAAGAAGATGAACCGATTGAATTCAACAAAGAGTATTGTACCGTCCCGTATCCGGGGGTTGACAAAGTCAAGGTCAAAGTCAACATCGAGGTCAAAGTCAACATAAGGCGTCGCTTAGGCAAGACAACGCCAAGTGCAAGCATCGCCAAGGCGGACGTTGCCAAGAGGAAGCGTCGCCAAGATAAGACGTCGCCTAGTAGGCGTCGCAGAAGTAGGGCGTCGCCAAGGTAAAATGTCACAAGAGTAAGGCAACCACAGTGTTGCTCCCCGATACCCATGGGTAGGAAAGACCATGGAGGGAGCGACGCCATGGAAGGCTTTAAGCCCCGATAACCCGGGTTAGCAATAAAGAGCAGAAAGAGGTGGCTTCAAGGCCATAGTAATAGCGTCAGTGGAGAGCAATCTGACTCGTGAAGTGCCCATGTCGCCCCAGAGAAGCCCTTGGGTAGCCAGGTGCAGGGTACGAGAGGAAGGTGGATCAGCTCTCAAAGTGAGTGACTAGAGGTTTGGGGGCATGAGTTGGCACCCAAAAAGTCACCCCTTGCGCAGATGCACTCCCAGGTAGGAGGACTCACACGGGACAAATACCCCTAATCAGCCACATGAGGCTCTCCACGTGTGATAGCAGCTAAGTCAGAATAGAAACATCAATTGGTCAGGTACAAGGTAATTAAAGCTATTTAAGTTAAAGTTTCTCTTTCGAGCGTTTAAGGTAATTTAAATGCTCCAAGCGGTTAAAAACGTCTTAAAGGCGCTAAACGTTTCCCTAAATGCGCTTTAAGATGCTTTAAATGCGATAGTCTTTTAAATAGAACCTTAGATGTTGGAAACGGGGTTCAGACTTTTGGCAGATTTTCCTAGAATTCACTCTAGTTGCTTGCTCGAGACTTGAGGCTACGCACAAGGGACTAGAGAAGGGTTGTTTGCCAGAAGGAGAAAAGATACACACACACACATTTCTTTTGACCACCTTCAGAGTGCCATTCACGGTGCTCCGATACGGAGGTGTAGAATTTTTGGTGTTTCTTGCTAGCTGACTTGAGCGTCAGAGTGCAATCGGCCACTAGGGCGCCCTTTGTCCTTCTTTGCAGGTATCCACTGATTGCTAAAGGGAAGGTGTCCCTAGCTGACGGGCAAGGTTGCGCGCGAAGACGTCCCAGGTCAACCGGCCGGAACATTTGGCGCCCACCGTGGGGCCGATTTAAAATATCAGTCCCACCGCAAGCTTCAGGAGATCTATTGGCAGAAGTTTGAGCAAAACAGTGAAAAATGAGGGCCACCACTAGACAAGGTTCCGCACGCGCTGCGAGTGAGAAAATGTCCATGTAGCAGGTCATGGAAATGATGCGAGGGCTGCAAGATGAGATGGGGGAGTCGAGGGTTGAACAAGAACGCATGCAGGCTGATCTCGCAGTCTCGCAGGAGAGAAACGAAGAGCTCCACCGTATAAATGAAGAGCTGCGTCGGGGTTTGGGCAATAACCAAGGGCAGTGTGAACAAGATGAGTTCGAGCGTCTCACCCCGCCAAGGGAGTTTTCCACACCCTTCTCGTAGGAGATTCTGGATGCAGTGATCCCCAACACGTTCTCAGGACCCAAGGTGATCTTCACCGGGATGGAGGATCCTGAGGCGCATCTCTCTGCATTTCACACACAGATGGTCCTAGTAGGCTGCTCCGATGCTGCCAAGTGCAAGCTCTTTATGAGCACCCTGATGGGAATAGCTATGGATTGGTTTATCAGCCTCCCAGACGGCCATATCACCTCCTTCCGACAACTGTCGCGGCTGTTTAGGGAGCAATACCTGGCAAACAGGGCTCCGCCGTTGGTTTCCTATGACCTGTTTGATGTAAAGCAGTATCAGGGAGAGACCTTGAAGGAATACATCAGCCGTTTCGGGGCCCAAGTAGTAAAGGTTGGTACTACGGAGGAGCCTATGATAGTGTACGCATTCAGGAAAGGCGTATGCCCCAGCCCTTTTTGCGAATCTATTATTCATAATCGCCCTAGGACCTTCGCTGAAATAAGGCGCCGGGCGGTGGAGCATATCGCCTCCGAGGGAGAGGTGTATGAGAAGCGCACCAGCGTCGTACCCTCACGCCCGAGAGCGCAGACGCGGGCTCAACCCGTCAGGGTTAACGAGACCACGACGAGGAGAAAGAAGTTGGAGGGGAGACGCCCCTATGAGACCAGAAAACCCCAGCCCATGGGTCCAACAGGAGGGGATCGCCCGGCCAGGGGAAGGGCCAGGCCAGCAAGGTACGACTTTGTGGTGGAATTGAAGGATCTGATCGCCGCGCCCAATATAGCTGAAAGGTTGAGGCGACCGGCGAAGACTGACAAGGTGTTAGGGCCTCGCAAGGACTCTTGGTGCGAATTCCACGAGGCTTTCGGTCATCACATCGACAACTGCCTGTCGTTGGGTTACCAACTAGATGAGTTGGTGAGAAGCGGGTTTCTGAAGGATTATGTCGCAGAGCCCGCCACGACCGCGACCCTGCCAGCTCCAGTGGAAGAACAAGCGCGCGAGATGCCCGTTCTTGGCGAAGTCCACACCATCGCTGGTGGCTTTTCGGGGGGAGGGCCCACTGCCTCCCAACGAAAGAAATATGCGAGGGGGGTCAACTCCATAGAAGAAAGAATCTCAGGTGACCGGTGGGAGTCAGACCTCGTGTTCACGAGGGCGGATTTGCAAGATGTCGTGCCACACGACAACGACCCCGTGGTCATTTCAGTTGTCACGGCGGGGAGAAAGGTGCACAGGGTTCTTGTCGACCAAGGAAGCTCTGCAGATGTCATGTTCTGGTCGACATTCAACAAGTTGCGTTTGTCTCCTGACCTTTTAAGACCCTACTCAGGGTGCTTATATGGGTTCGCTGACAACCAAGTGGAAGTGCGAGGCTACTTGGAATTGAGGACAACGTTCACTGACGGAACGACCTTGCGTACCGAAAGCATCCGGTTCTTGGTCGTAAACGCCAATTCCGCCTACAACATCTTGTTGGGCAGACCCGCGTTGAACAGGCTAAACGCAGTAGCCTCCACACGCCATATGAAGATGAAGCTGCCGGATCTCAGTGGCAAAGTGATTGTCATCAAGTCAGATCAGGAGGAGGCGCGGAAATGTTATGAGAATAGCCTGAAAATGAAGAGAGGCGTGTTCATGGTGTTCGAGCGTCCGCCAAATGCAGGCACGGAGATGGAGGTAGAACCCTTGAATGAGGCGACGCCCACGGAGTCAACGCTTGGCGAGGCCACACCCGTGAGGGCGACGCCCGAAGCAGACGCGCATATGGAGGCATATGGAGTAGGGACCTGATGACACATCGCCCGTAGAAGAGTCGACGCCTGAAAAGCACTACCGGGCGACGACCCTTAAGGAAGATAGCAGGGGTCAGCCGACGACCAACGTGGTGGATAGGCAGATTGGCGGCAAAACGTTTAAACTAGGGCGTTTGTTGAGCCAAGAAGAACAGGATGAGGTGGCAGAGGTCATTTCGCGTCATTTAGATGCTTTCACATGGTCCGTCTCAGATATGCTGGGCATCGACCCTGATTTCCTATGCCATCACCTTAGCATGGACGCCATGGTCCGCCCCGTGCGTCAAAGAAGGAGGAAGTTTAATGAAGAGAGGCGACTCGTGATAAGGGAAGAAACGCAGAAGTTGCTGAGTGCTGGCCACGTCAGAGAGATCCAATACCCTGAGAGGTTGGCCAACGTCGTCCTGGTGAAAAAGGCGAATAGGAAGTGGAGGATGTGCGTGGACTTCACGGACTTGAACAAAGCGTGCCTGAAAGACTCGTACACACTACCCTGTTGAAGATGGTTGCTGCCCCTTCAAGATTGTGTTTGATGAAGACTTATATGTACATTTCATTTGTATTTTGCTTTGCTTTAAGTGTGTCTTAGGTAGTGCTTAGAGGTTGTCTAAGAGTGGGCTTTTTGCTGAGTATCTCACCTCATAACCACTGGCCATGTGATAAGAACAAGCATAAGTTTTCTTAAACTGTTTTTCACATGTTTTACAAAAAACACGTTTATTGCATAAAAATAAATCTGTTCTTTTCTAAATAAACAGATTCATTTTTACACTGATGCCTTAGCTAAGTCTTGTAAAAATTAGATTTTGTGCATCAGGTATTTTGACTAAGTATTCTTCTTTTCAAAACGACTGAGTTTTTAAATAGATAAAGTTTCTCTGTTTTCGTTTTGAAAAATAAATCTGTTCATCTGTAAATGAATAGATTCTTTTTGTCTCTGGTGCCATGTCAAGCTTAAACGTTTTTCAGTTTTATCTCAGCACCAGAATGGTTTACTAAGTCTCCTCACTTAACAAATTCTCTAACTGCTTTTGAAAATAAATCTGTTCATTTTATTTTCAATCTGTTCATTTTATAACAACTTTAACTGTTTTTCAAAAATCTGTTATAAGTTGGTTTTCTATAAAATACAAACTTGTTTCTGAGTTTAAGATCAATTCATACATTTGCAAAAACAAGTTTTGACAGCAGAGAATTAAGTGTTTACAAAGGATTAGCATTTGTTCTTCAAAGATTTCAAAAATCACAAAGTGCTTGTTCTTGGTGTGGTTCCAAAAGCTTGGTGTGAGGTGCAGCTACTGTTCTAGCAATCTTGCCTACTGGTTTAAGGCAGATCTTTGTATCCTCAATTAGGTGTAGTCGTTTCACTTCTCATTTCTTGTAATTGTTTGGTTGAACACTCTTCTTGATAGGTTTTCTTGGAGAGTGTGTGTGAGTTGAAATTGGTTTTTTCAGCAAGAGTACCTAAGTTCTTGTAGGTTTCAAGAACAGTGGGAATTGTACTTGGTTGTATTGTGTTTTAGTGATTTCCACCTGGTTTTGGTGAAGACTGGATGTAGCTCAGTTGAGTGAACCAGTATAACTGCTTGTGTTCATTCTCTCTCACTCTCTGCAATTTCATTTCTGCATAATTGATAAAACAACGAAGAAATAAATCTGTTCAATTGAAAATAAATCTGTTCTTTCTGGGCACTGTGCATACTGTTCTTAATTTCTGAAAAAGTTGTTTGAATCTGATAAGAAAATATAAAATCTGCTAAAAGCCACTGGAACAAATTGGCTGTGATAGGTTGCTCAAGAAATTGTTAAAACTATTAATTGAACCTTAAACAATTGCTTAAAGTTGAAGCTTGCTGTTCTGTGATTCATTGTTCTTAATTTCTGGAAAACTGTCTGGTTTCAATAAGAACACTGATAATCTGTTAAAGGCTAATAAAACAGGTTGTGTGTAATAGATTGTCTCACTAATTGTCAAGCCCTTAACTGAACCTAAATCACACGAATTGGAATTAAGGTTTGTTGTTTTTGTGTTACACTGTTTTTCAAACCTGTTATCTGTGTGTGTGCATCTGGAAATTCTATCTGCATAATCTTGTGATTAACCTTGATGAATTAAAAGCTTTTCAAACAAAAACAGTGCTGAAATAAATCTGTTCATTTTCACATAAATCGATTTATTTTCTGTAAAACTGTGTTAAACACTGTTTCTGCGAGAAAGTTTTAAAAGGTCAATTCACCCCCCTCTTGAACTTTGGCACTATTAAACCCAACAATTGGTATCAAGAGCTAGGACTTGTATTTTAATCAAGTTTGTTTGTAATAATGTCTGAGTTTAATGTGCTTTTTGCTGAGGGTTCTGCTGTCAATAGACCACCTATGTTCAATGGAATGAATTATGCATTTTGGAAAGTTAGAATGAGAATTTTCATGGAATCCATTGATGCATTAATTTGGGAAGCTGTGGTCAATGGACCTTATGTGCCAATGCAGGTTGTCAAGGATGAAGAAAAGGTAAAGCCAAGATCAGAATGGAATGAGACCGAAAGGAGGAAGGCTCAACATGATCTTGTGGCCAAGAACATCATAACCTCTGCATTGACAATGGATGAGTTCTTCAGGATATTTCAATGTAAGTCAGCTAAGGAGATGTGGGAAGTCTTAGAAGTTACTCATGAGGGGACTGAAGATGTGAAAAGGTCAAGGAAACATGCGCTCATCCAAGAATATGAGCTGTTCCGAATGCAACCCGAGGAGAGCATTGCTGATGTGCAGAAAAGATTCACCCATATTGTGAATCACCTCACTGGCTTGGGAAAAGAATTTGACAGAGAGGAGCTCAACATAAAGATATTGAAGTGCCTCGACAGAAGCTGGCAACCAAAGGTGACAGCTATCTCTGAAAGCAGTGATCTGTCAAAGTTGGGAACTGCTGCACTGTTTGGAAAGCTGATGGAGCATGAGCTAGAGTTTAAAAGACTTAAAGAGCAGGAAACAACAGAGAGAAAACCCAAAGGTCTTGCACTGAAAGCAACTGAACTAAATGAGATCAATGAAGAAAAAGAAGATGCTGAAAATGATGATACAATCAGTCTTCTTACAAAAAGATTCAGTAAATTCCTGAGGAAGAAAAACAAAAATAGGAACCAGCAGAAAAGAAGGTATCCTAAACCCAATGATTCAAATTCCTCTAAATATACTTGCTTTGGATGTGGCAAAACAGGGCATATCAAAACAGATTGTCCAGATAATCAAACAAGGGACAAATCAGCCAGCAAGAAATTTGAAAGGAACAAGGGAAGAAGAGCCTACATCTCATGGGAGGAAAATGAAGCATCCTCAACCAGCAGTTCTTCAACAGAAGATGAGGAGAACAATTTGTGCTTCATGATGAAGGATGAGGAGTCAAATTCTGATTCAGTAAGTAATTTTTCTGCTGATTCTGATAACTATGATGATTTGCTTGCTGCCTTCAAGGAAGCACATGATGAAGCCAATAGGCTAGCTATAATATGTAATAAGCTGCAAAAGGTAAATAATGTGTTGGCACCTAAAGTAAAAACACTTGAGGAAGAATTGCATAAGGCCAAAACAGATTTGGTAAGCCTTGAACTGACTTGCTTGCATGCCTCTATTAAAAACTGTGAAAACTGCAAAAGATTGGAAAAACAAGTGGAATATTTGCTGAAAACCCTTTCCAATTTCACCAAGGGAAGAGAAAACCTTGAGTCTCTCCTTGGATCACAGAATGCTGTTTTCAATAAGAATGGACTTGGTTATACCCCCGGAAATACAACCAATGTCAAAAAGCTTTCAAGTTTTTTTGTTCCAGCAACATCAGTTTTTTCAACTTTTAACAGTGGCAAAAAGGCATCTCATGTAACCTGTTTTTACTGCATGAAATCTGGTCATACATCTAGGTCTTGCATTGCTAGAAAGCATCTTGTTCCTAAGAACTTAGCAAAATGGCTACCAAAGAGAAGGTTTTAATCTGTGCTGGACCCTATACTGAAAAGGGTACCATTTGTATATTTTTTATTCTGTTTTGCAGATTCGCAGCAAGAAAAACCAGTGGTACTTGGACAGTGGCTGTTCCAAGCATATGACTGGAGATCTTACAAAGTTTACCAGCTTAAAGCTCAAAGCAGAAGGACATGTAACCTATGGTGATAATAACCGAGGGAGGATTTTGGGCAGAGGAACTGTTGGAACAGGGAACTTAACAACCATTGAGAATGTGCTGTATGTAGAAGGACTTAAGCATAGTCTTCTCAGCATAAGTCAGCTCTGTGACAAAGGATACAAAGTGAATTTTGAGTCAAAAGGCTGCACAATATCAAGTAATTCATCTAGTAAGGTACTGTTTACTGGTAAGAGAGTGAATAACATATATCTGCTGAATATCATGGAAACTAACTCTTCAAATGAGTGTTTGTTGTCCATAAGTGATGAGTCTTGGTTGTGGCACAGGAGGTTGGCTCACATACACACAAATCACTTGAATAAATTGAAATCTAAAGATTTAGTTTCTGGTTTACCTAACATTAAATTTCAGGACAACAGGCTTTGTGATGCTTGTGTGAAAGGTAAACAAATCAAATCCTCTTTCAAGTTAAAGGATATTGTCTCTACAAAAAATCCATTGGATGTGTTACATATGGATTTATTTGGTCCATCTAGAGTTGCTAGCTTGGCTAGAAATTCGTATGCTTTAGTCGTTGTGGATGATTACTCTAGATTTACATGGACTCTATTTCTTGCACATAAACATGATGCTTATTCTGCCTTTAAGAGATTAGCAAAAATTCTGCAAAATGAAAATGGTTGCTGCATAAAATCAATTCGAAGTGATCATGGGGGAGAGTTTCAAAATGCTAAGTTTGAGAGGTTCTGTGAGAAGCATGGGATAGCACACACCTTTTCAGCCCCTAGGACACCTCAACAAAATGGTCTAGTTGAAAGGAAAAATAGATCACTAGAAGAACTAGCTAGAACTATGTTAAATGAATCTAAGCTTCCTAAGTATTTTTGGGCTGATGCAGTTTATACTGCAGCTTATGTGTTAAATAGGACCTTAATAAGACCAATTCTTAAGAAAACCCCATATGAACTGTATAAGGGCAGAAAACCTAGTGTAAGCCACCTTAGGGTATTTGGGTGTAAATGCTTTGTATTGAATAATGGCAAAGAAAATCTTGGTAAGTTTGATGCTAAATCTGATGAAGGTGTGCACATTGATTCTTCTACTATAAGCAACCTTTTATTGAAGACTCTATTTAGAAAAGAACAGATTTATTTTTATGCAGTAAACGTGTTTTTTGTAAAACATGTGAAAAACAGTTTAAGAAAACGTATGCTTGTTCTTATCACATGGCCAGTGGTTATGAGATGAGTTACTCAGCAAAAAGCCCACTCTTAGACAACCTCTAAGCACTACCTAAGACACACTTAAAGCAAAGCAAAATACAAATGTAATGTACATATAAGTCTTCATCAAACACAATCTTGAAGGAGCAGCAACCATCTTCAACACATCCAAGACCAAGCGAGGAGCGTCCAAAGACCAAGCTAGGAGCGTCTAAAGACCAAGCTAGGAGCGTCTAAGACCAAGCTAGGAGCGTCCAAGACCAAGCTAGGAATGTCTGAAGATCAAGCTAGGAGCGTCTAAGACCAAGCTAGGAGCATCTAAGACCAAGCTAGGAGCATCTAAAGATCATTTTCACATAAATCGATTTATTTTCTGTAAAACTGTGTTAAACACTGTTTCTGCGAGAAAGTTTTAAAAGGTCAATTCACCCTCCCTCTTGAACTTTGGCACTATTAAACCCAACAGGATGGTCTAGATGCTCTTGCCTTGGTGTCTAGACGTTCTTGACTTGGCTCTTGCCTTTCATGGAAGGGTGTGCTTGGCCCTCTTCCATCAACTTCCCTTAACTAGAGTGCAACGACTAACAGAGTGGCCGCCTGGGTACCAACTTGTGCACCTAATCTCTGACGCCATCTGTTTCTGCGGGTCCCCTGAGTATTCACGTGCCATGCATGCAGCTTTCCTTGGAAACCCTAACCCTAATGGGCCTCAGGGCCTCCAAGGATTATTCTCTCATGTCGCGCCTGTATGTGCTATACACACCACGTGTATGGATCCCTCGTGACTTAGGCTTTTCCCTTATATGATGTTGTAACTGATAACTTAGTATAATTCTAGGGTCCACCTTACGTGGCCCACTATAACATTTAGATCGTCGATGTCCGATCTCTCCCTCTGTTGGCGAGGTCTGATGTCGATCTCCAACGTCGGGGTCTATGGTACCGATGTCCGAAGATTGACTAATCTCCTGATAGGTGCGTCTGGGGCCCCCTTACGTGGCCCACTTCCACTATCAGGCACCGATGTGCGATGTCTGAGGTCAGTCTCTGGAATCGTTGACCAAGGACTGGTTGGGACACAGTTAGTGGGTGTAGAATCAATTTTTCTCATCTTTAATTGTATGGCTATAAAGCCTAAAGTTTGCACTTTCAATTAAATAACACGAGATTTCACAAAAATAGAGAAAATCTTACCTTTGTGTTCACAATTCGTATCAGAGCTTCGTCATACGGGTTTGATCCAAAATTTTGTAAAGTGTGAGAGAAACAGTTGTGAGTGAGTGTGTGAGCACACCTCCGAGAAAAAGAAACCAACAATTCTCTTTATTGAAAAGAAGAAGGAACATGGCAGAATTGAACAACAACAAATATGTGCAACCTGCAATCCCTAGATTTGATGGGCATTATGATCATTGGGCAAAAATCATCTTCGCTCTAAGGAGTATTGGCATTTGGTAGAGAATGCGATCTCAGTTGTTACTATGTGTCAAAAGCTAAACTCGAGGCCATGGAAGAACAAAAGCTGAAGGACTTGAAGATAAAGAACTATCTGTATCAAGCCATCGATCGAGAAATTTTAGATACTATCCTCAATGATGATACATCCAAAGACATTTGGGACTCTATGAGAAAAAAATTTCAAGGGTCCACAAGGGTGAAAAGAGCACAATTGCAAGCCTTGTGTCGAGAATTTGAAATTCTGCAAATGAAGGAAGATGAAACGGTGAATGAATACTTTGCCCGCACCTTGAAAATTGCTAAAAGTATGAAGGAGTGTGGAGAATGCATTCAAGAGGACATTATTGCTGCAAAAATCTTCTGGTCCATGACCCTGAAATTTAATTATGTTGTGTGCTCAATTGAAGAATCCAACAATTTGGACACTATGACAATCGATGAACTACAGAGTAGTCTTTTAGTTCATGAGCAAAGGATGTTGTATCTTGTAGAGGAGGAACAAGCACTACAGATTACCTATGAAGATAGGGGAGGACGAGGAAGAGGTTCTTTCCGTGGCAGAGGAACGAGACAGTCAATCAACAAAGCTGAAATTGATTGTTTCAAGTGTCACAAACATGGAAATTTCCAATATGAATGTCCTACCTGGGAGAAAAAAATAAATTATGTTGAGGTGGAAGATAAAATAGATCAAAAGGATGAACTCTTGTTAATGGCTTCTCTTGATTTTAAGCAAGGAAAAAAAGAGGAACGGTTTCTTGACTTCGGGTGCAGTAACCACATGAGTGGTAACAAAAATTGGTTCTCATAATTAGATGAGAACTTTAGACATGCAGTAAAACCTGGCAATAACACTCAAATATTGTGATGGGGAAAGGAAGTGTCCGGTTGAATGTTGATGGAGTCACACATGTAATCTCACATGTATACTACGTTCCAGAACTGACGAACAATTTGCTAAGCATAGGACAACTTCAAGAGAAAGGCTTGTCTATACTAATTCAGAACGGGAAGTGTAAAGTCTCTCACCCAGAAAGAGGACATATTAAGAAAATAGATATGAGGGAAATAGGATGTTTGCACTAACAACTACACAGGCACCTTTGAATTCAAAATGTTTTCAAATGGAACTAGTACCAGCTTTGGCACAACCGATTTGGTCATTTAAGCTATAGTGGTTTGAAGACACTTTCCTCCAAACAAATGGTTAATGTGTTGAAGATGGTTGTTGTCCCTTCAAGACATGTGTTTTGATAAAGTCATTTGTGTTTACATTTTCTTTAAGAATGTCTTAGGTATAGTTTAGAGGTTGTTTAAGAGTAGGCTTTTTGCTAGGTAACTCCCCTCTTAACCCCTGACCATGTGATAAGAGCAAGCAAAAATTTTAAACTGTTTTTCACATGTTTGCAAAAACACCCTTACTGCATAAAAAATAAATCTGTTCTTTTAAATGAATGAATTCTTTTTTAAACTAATGCATTGACTAAGTCTTTCGAAAATCAGGTTTTGTGCATCAAGTATTTTGACTAAGTCTTCACTCTTTCAAAATGATTGTGTTTCAATAGTTAAGTCTTTTCTGTTATCGTTTTGAAAAATAAATCTCTTCATCTGTAAATGAATAGATTCTTTTTTAGTCTGGTGTCATGTTTATCTTAAAGTTTTTTTCGTTTTGTCCTTGCACCAGAGTGGTTGACTGAGTCTCCTTCACATAACAGATTCTCTAACTGCTTTTGAAAATAAATTTGTTCATTTTATTTTCAATTTAACTGTTTTTGAAAATATGTTATAAGTTGTTTTCTATAAAAAGAAAATTTGTTCCTACGTTTAAAGGTGAATCATACAATTGAGAAAACAAGTTTTACAACAGAGAATTAAGGATTAACAGAGAATTAACATGTGTTCTTGAAAGATTTTACAAATCAAAAGTGTGCTTATTCTTGGTTGGCTCTAAGGCTTGGTTAGAGGTGCTGCACTGTGTGAGCAATTTTGTTCTACTGTCTAAGGCAGATTTCTGCATCCTCTATCAGGTGTATTCGTTTCATATTTCAAATTCTTGTAAAAAGTGTATTGTAAACTCTTCTTGATAGGGCTTCTTGAATAGTGTGTATGCTGAAATAGTGTTTTTCAGCAAGTGTGCCAAGTTTCTTGTAGGGTTCAAGAACAGTGGTTGTGTAAGTGTGTTTGGTACATTTTGTTTAGTGGATTCACCTTGGATTAGGTTGAGACTGGATCTAGCTCATTTGACGTGAATATAACTCTTCATCCCTGCACTCGGATTCTTGCTTATTTGTCAATCTGTCTAAAATTTGAATCTGTTCAATCAAAAATAAATCTGTCAATCAAAAATAAATCTGCTTTCTGGGCTTGTTCATACTGTTCTTATTTTCTAGAAAATCAGTTTGGTTATGTTAAGAAAATATATGAACTAGTAATTACAACTGAAATAGTTTGATTGTGATAGGTTACCCAATTGATTGAGAAGCTAATTAATTGAACCTTTATCACTTGCTTAAAAATTGGAGGTCATTGTTTTAGCTGTTCACAGTTTTCTCTTTAAAATCAGTGTGTGTGGCTTGGAAATTATCTGCATAACCTCAAGAATAACTTGGCTGATATAAACGTTTTTAAACATAAACAGTGTCAAAAATAAATATGTTCATTGCCAAATAAATTGATTTATTTTCTGTGTACTGTGATAAAATATGATTCTGCGCGAAAATTTTAAAAGGTCAATTCACCCCCCCTCTTGAACTTTGACACTATTGAACCCAACAATTGGTATCAGGAGCTAGGACTTGTATTTTAATCAAGTTTGTTTGCAATAATGTATGAGTTTAAAGTGTTTTTTGCTGAGGGATCTTCTGTTAGTAGACACCCTATGTTCAATGGATTGAATCAAGCCTTTTGGAAAATTAGAATAAAAATTTTCATGGAATCTATTAACTCGTTTATTTGGGAGGCTGTGGTCCATGGACCCTATGTGCCAATGCAGGTTGTCAAGGATGAAGAAGTGTAAAGCCAAGATCTGAATGGAATGAAACCGAAAGGAAGAAGGCTCAATATGATATTGTAGCCAAGAACATGATAACCTCCTCATTAACAATGGATGAGTTCTTCAGGACATCAATGCAGTTCAGCTAAGGAGATGTGGGAGGCTTGGAAGTCACTCATGAGGGTACTGAAGATGTGAAGAGATCAAGAAAACATTCTTTCATCCAAGAATATGAATTGTTTAGAATGCAAACCCGAGGAGAGCATTGTTGATGTGCAGAAAAGGTTCACTCATATTGTGAATCACCTTACTGGTTTGGGAAAGGAATTTACAGAGAGGAACTCAACATTGTTGAAGTGCCTCAACAGAAGCTGGCAACCCAAGGTGACTGCCATATCAGAAAGTCATGATCTGTCAAAGTTGTCAACTGCTGCACTCTTTGGGAAATTAATGGAGCATGAGCTGGAGCTCAAGAGACTCAAAGAGCAAGTGGAAAGAAAACCAAAAGGACTTGCACTGAAAGCAAGTGAACATAATGAGATCAATGAGGAAAAAAAGATGTTGAACATGATGATACAATCAGCCTACTTACAAAGAGATTCAGCAGATTTCTAAAGAAGAAAAGCAGATATAGAACCAACAGAAAAGAAGGTATCCTAAACCTAATGACTCAAATTCCTCTAACTACACTTGTTTGGCTGTGGCAAAACAAGGCACATCAAAATGGATTGTCCAAACAATCAATCAAAGGACAAACTGCCAGCAGAAGGTTGAAAGGAGCAAGGGGAGAAGAGCTTACATTTCATGGGAAGAGAATGAAGTATCTTCAACCAGCAGCTCGTCAACTGAGAGTGAGGAAAACAATATGTGCATCATGGTGAAGGATGAAGGGTGAATGATGTGATTCCACTAGCACACTTTGAATGATTATTGACATTCTTAGGAATCATCTTGAGTTGGAAATGAGATAGGCACTTTATCATAGAATTGGATCAAGGTTCTATGACAAGAACTCACCAAAAACTAGTACCAAACCCAAACTCATATGGAAGTTCCAATTATTGTCAAATTGAACTGATAAAAATGGAAAGGAAAGCAAATGCACCGAACAAAATGGAATAAACTGAAATGTACCGAACATAAAGCTAGAAAATGAAAAGGAAGCAAGAATGAACGACAGAAACACAAAACCGAAGCAAAAACAGCAAGAACACCAAGAATACCGAACATAAATTCAAAGGAAGCAAGCTAAGACATGAACAATTAAAAGAAGAAAGGAAGGAGAAAAGAAAGCTCATGAAGATGGAGGAATGGTTGGATGATCACGCCACTAGGAGGATGGAGACTCCAAGATAAGTGTGCAAGCTGCCACTTGAGGTAACCATTGAACTCTCAAGATAAGACTGGTGAAGAAGGCACAAAGCTCTACAATGCTCTCTCAAAAATTGAGTATAGTTTCTCTAATCAAAATTCAAATCTGAATTGTACAAGCTAAGCACCTTTATTTATTAGCCTAGAGGTGCTGAAAAATAGGTGGGAAAAATTCAAATAAACTCATTTGAAATTCCCACCAAAACAAGTCACATGGGAGGTGTGACCTTTTTCTACTATGACACCTCCTAAAAACTACACCTACACCACTCTCCTAAGTCACATGGACAATGTGACTTTATTTTACATTTTCACACTCCTTTATTAAACCACACCTCCTAAAACTATACAAGAGTATTTCAAAGCTTGGCCTTGCCCCTCATGGGATGGACTTGGGCTCTTTTGGGCTTTGGCCTTCTTGGGCTTGGGCTTGGGCTTGGGCTTGGGCTTTGGGCTTGGGCCTCATCTTTATTTTATGTCTTCTTTTAATTTGGAGAAGACTAAAAGGAAGAACTTCAAATGTGAGGGTGGATGTCCTCTTCCTCCATTAATAAAAGCCTCCTTATTTTTTTCTCATCAGTCAATCTCTGATTCAGTAAGTGAATTCTCTATGGAATGATAACTATGATCAATTGCTTGCTGCTTTCAAGAAACACATGATGAAGCAAATAGGCTAGCTAATATGCAGTAAGTTGCAAAAGATAAATAATGTGCTTGCACCTAAAGTAAAAACACTTGAGGAAGAATGCATAAGGCCAAAACAGATTTGGTAAGCCTTGAACTAACATGCTTGCATGCCTCTATTAAAACCTGTGAAAACTGCAAAAAATTGGAAAAACAAGTGGAGTATTTGCTAAAAACCCTTTCCAATTTCACCAAGGGAAGAGAGAACCTTGAGTCTCTCCTTGGCTCACAGAATGTTGTTTTCAATAAGAATGGTATTGGTTATACCCTGGAAATGTAACCAATGTCAAAAAGCTTTCAAGTTTTTTTGTTCCAGCAAAATCAGGTTTTTCAGCTTTTAACAGTGGCAAAAAGGCATCTCATGTAACCTGTTTTTACTGCATGAAATCTGGTCATACCTCTAGGTCATGCATTGCTAGAAAGCATCTTGTTCCTAAGAACTTAGCAAAATGGCTACCAAAGGAAGGTTTTAATCTGTGTTGGACCCTATACTGAAAAGGTACCATTTGTATCATTTTGTTCTGTTTTGCAGAAGGAACAAGAAAATCAATGGTACTTGGACAGTTGGCTTCCATATGACTGGAGATCTTACAAAATTCACTAGCTTGAAGCTCAAGCAGAGGGACATGTAACCTATGGTGATAATAACCGAGGAAGAATTTGGGCAGAGGCACTGTTGGAACAGGGAATTCAACACTATTGAGAATGTGCTTTATGTAGAAGGACTCAAGCATAGCTTCTCAGTATCAGTCAACTTTGTGACAAAGGATACAAGGTGAACTTCAAGTCAAAGGCTGCACAATCTCAAGTGACTCATCTGGTAAGGTGTTGTTTACTGGTAAGAGAGTGAATAACATATACTCTTGGATATCATGGAAACTAACTCTTCAAATGAGTGTTTACTGTCTAGAAGTGATGAGTCTTGGCTGTGGCACAGGAGGTTAGCTCACATACACACTAATCACTTAAATAAATTGAAATCTAAAGATCTTGTTTCTGGTTTACCTAACATTAAATTTCAGGATAACAGGCTTGTGATGCTTGTGTGAAAGGTAAACAAATCAGATCCTCTTTCAATTCAAAAGACATTGTTTCTACAAAAAATCCATTGGATGTATTGCATATGGACTTATTTGGACCCTCTAGAGTTGCTAGCTTGGCTGGAAATTTGTATGCTTTAGTTGTTGTGGATGACTACTCTAGATTTACATGGACTTTGTTTCTTGCACATAAAAATGATGCTTACAATGCTTTAAGAAATTAGCAAAGGTTTTACAGAATGAAAATGGTTGCTGCATAAAATCAATTCGAAGTGATCATGGGGGAGAGTTTCAGAATGCTAGATTTGAGAGGTTCTGTGAGAAACATGGGATATCACATACCTTTTCAGCCCCTAGGACTCCCCAACAAAATGGTGTAGTTGAAAGGAAAAACAGATCATTAGAGGAACTAGCTAGAACTATGTTAAATGAATCTAAGCTTCCTAAGTATTTTTGGGCAGATGCAGTCTATACTGCAGCTTATGTGTTAAACAGAACCTTAATTAGACCATTCTTAAGAAAACTCCATATGAATTGTATAAGGGCAGGAAACCTAGTGTGAGTCACCTTAGAGTGTTTGGGTGTAAATGCTTTGTATTGAATAATGGCAAAGAAAATTTAGGTAAGTTTGATGCTAAATCTGATGAAGGTGTGCACATTGGTTATGCTTTGAATGGTCATGCATATAGAGTCTTCAATAAAAGGTTGCTCATAGTAGAAGAATCAATGCATGTTGTATTTGATGAAGTGATCATAGCATATCTAAAACTGCTGCTGATGACCTTGATAATGAATTTAAATCTGTTTTAAATCAAAATGAATCGATTCATATTGATACTGCTGATCACATGCTATGCAAGAACCTACTTGTCTGCAGGTTTGCCAAAAGAGGAAAACCCCAAGAGACCTAACCCTTGATAATGTCATTGGGAACATTGAGAAAGGAGTATCAACTAGGAAATCCTTGAATAACTTCTGTGAAACAATGGCCTTTGTATCTCAAGTGGAACCCAAAAATCTGAATGAAGCCCTCAAGGACAAGTAACTGAATCAATTTGCTCTTAATGAGGTATGGACTCTTGTTCCTAGAATACCTGAGATGAATATAATTGGAACAAAATGGGTATTCAGAAACAAGATGGATGAGCATGGGGTGATTACCAGAAATAAGGCTAGGCTAGTGGCTAAAGGGTATAATCAAGAAGAAGGAATAGACTATGATGAGACATATGCACCAGTGGCTCGGCTAGAAGCTGTTAGATTGCTCTTGCCTTCTCCTGCATCAAAGGGTTCAAGCTATTCCAAATGGATGTGAAGAGTGCCTTCTTGAATGGTTATATAAATGAAGAGGTATTTCACAACCACCAGGTTTTGAAGACCATCAGCATCCAGGACACGTGTTCAAACTCAAAAAGGCTCTCTATGGGCTCAAGCAAGCTCCTAGGCAATGGTAAGAGGCTAAGTGATTTCCTCACCTCACAAGGCTATGACAGAGGCACATCAGATAAGACCTTGTTCATTAAGAAGAAAGGAGATGACACAATTCTAGTACAAGTATATGTGGATGACATCATTTTTGGATCAAACAATGAGAATTGTGTGAAACTTTTGTGGAAATCATGAAGAGTGAGTTTGAAATGTCAATGATGGGTGAGTTGAACTATTTTCTAGGCTTGCAGGTCAAACAACTCAAGGATGGCATTTTCTTGAATCAAGCTAAGTATTGCAAGGATCTGCTGAGAAAATTTGAAATGGACAAGTGCAAACCAATCAGCACACCCTTCTCAACTAGCTGTCACTTGGATCATGATGAAGCTGGAATTTCTGTTGATGAAACCAAATACAGAGGACTCATAGGATCTCTACTGTATCTCACTGCCAGCAGGCCTGACATAATGTTTGCAGTGTGCATGTGTGCTCGGTTTCAATCTGCTCCTAAAGAATCACACTTCAATGCTGCCAAAAGGATTCTGAAATATTTGCAAGGAACTAAAGAAGTTGGCTTGTGGTATCCAGGTAACATTTCATTGAGTTTGACTGGCTATTCTGATTCAGACTTTGCAGGTTGCAAAATTGATAGGAAGAGCACCAGTGGTACCTGTCACTTGCTTGGATCAAGCTTGATCTCATGGCAATGCAAAAAACAGGCATGTGTTGCTCTCTCCACTGCTGAAGCAGAGTACATTGCAGCAGGGTTGTTGTGCTCAAACCATATGGCTAAGACAACAATTGAATGACTTTGGTATCTTACTTAACCATATACCTTTGTGTGTGATAACACAAGTGCATCAACTTAACCAAAAATCCTGTCATGCATTCAAGAACCAAACACATTGAAATTAGGCATCACTTTCCTAAGGGAACACATTTCAAATGGAACATGTGAGATTAAGTTCATTGGTACAGATTTACAGCTTGCAGATTTGTTCACAAAACCATTGGCTAAAGATAGGTTTAATTTTCTGCTTAATGAATTGGGAATTATAAATGTCAATTGTACCTCGCAGTGAAAAATTAAATCTGTTTATTTGCAATTAAATGTGTTTATTTTGGTACTGATATGCTTTGATGAAGGAAAGAGAAATTGATCTTTGACTGATTGACTGACTTAGTGGGCATTAACCTGTACCTTTGACGGTTTGGTCATGGTTATGTAACCGATTTGATGCATTGGTGCTCAATGAAGGTGTGATATGTGTGCATCGTGACCCCAAATATTTGCTGCATTTTTCAAAGATTCTCTGCACAATTTCAGAGCATAAAATCTTCGTGCATATCCATTCATAACTGCTCCATCATCTCATTCATTTTACAATATAAATCTGTGTAAAAATCTGCTACCCACATTGGTTGCCATTTTCGGTTCTCACCATTTGAAACACAAGAAAATTCTGGTTCAACCATGGCTTCTTCTTCAAGACAGAAAAAGAAAAACAGGACAGCAAAGCACCTTTCAAGAGTGCTAGAAGGTGGTTCGCTGGAGATGAAGAGGGTATCAATGCCTACATTCACGAAATGCAGAAAAAGATTAACATACCCAAGGTGCTGGATTTCAACTGGCTGAAATCAAGAAATTGGCTGAAACAAGGTCTGCATTGAAGCACCAGAAACTGAAAAAGCTGCTGGAATTAACTGGTAATGTATCCTGATTGTTAAGGTGTTTTACACAAATCTAACCTGGATGGAAAGAACATTGTATCCTATGTGAAAGGATCAAAATGAAGGTCACCAGTGATCTGGAATTCAGTGGCTGGAATCAAATATTCTGGTCTAAAGGTTGGAAAAGGGAACACAAGTGGGATTCAGGAGTTCAACAAACTTCAATATTACAGAAGCTGTATGAGGACCCTGCCCAGAGCATAAGCAGATTCCATGCAGGTAATCTGAACCTAACACCACGTCTTGTTGCCTACATCATAGCATGGCAGCTCATCCCAGAGGTACAAATCATGTTGTTTACATGAAGAGGATTTAATCCTTTTATACTGCATCATGAATCTGATCAAGGTTAACTGGGTGTATATCATCAATGAGCATATGCTGAAATCCAAAAGATTAACTGATTATCGCTTTCCTTATGCTATACTTGTTTCAAAATTGATTGACTACTTTGGCATTGACACTTCAATGAGCGAAATGAAACCATCAAAGCTGTGTGAGATTGATAACTCAACTCTCACAAAAATGGGGTTTCATAAAGTGGAGGACACTGGGTGATTCTCAAAGGTAAGGATCCTCAAGAAGAACATGGAGCCTCAAACCTCAACAATGAAGATGGAGATGAGGTTGTTCCCATGGAAGATGACACGTTCAAGCTGCAGAACACTCATGTTATGTTATCCATCACTCCTACGGGCAAGAGCCATCTGCTGATCATGCTGGAAGTCAAAGGATAAGCTCTCCATCTGTAGAAATCAGAGGAGATTCACCTGCTCCCAATCAGTGCATGAAGAGGCTGTTGCAACTCATCAGAATGCTATTGTTGCCTATCAAACTCCAGAATACAGAGGTGAACCATTATCCATGTTTGAAAGGCAAGTTCTGTATCGCCTTGATGCCATGACAGCAGAACAAAGAGCATATTTTGAGACCACTCAAAAGGTTTCAGCACCTTGATGATCAAATTGAAGGAGTTCAGTTGCAGCTTGCAGAGTTATATTACAAAGATTAGAAGTATCTTGCTTTCCATGCTTTCTTTCATCAGTTTATATTTCTGTAATGTTGAACAATTTGTATTTGTTTTCTGGACTGTTATGGTTATGTTTCTGTTTTATCTTTCTCTATGCTTAAATGTTGTTTGATGAATCCAAAGGGGAGAAAAATAGCTCACCATGCTAGGTGAAGCTAGCTGAAACAGGAAGTTACATTCTGCACCTTAAAACTATTCACATGTTATGCAATGTTTCAATTTCTGGTTTAGTATTTGGTGCAGTACAGGTTCTTAAAGCAACAGAGCTATGGGGATTTGTCTCCATCAAACAGGGGAGATTGTTGAAGATGGTTGTTGCCCCTTCAAGACATGTGTTTGATGAAGCCATTTGTGTAATTTCATTTGTGTTTATTTGCTTTAAGAATGTCTTAGGTATAGTTTAGAGGTTTTTAAGAGTAGGCTTTTTGCTAGGTAACTCACCTCTTAACCCCTGACCATGTGATAAGAGCAAGCACAAATTTTCTGAAACTGTTTTTCACATGTTTTGCAAAACACCTTACTGCATAAAAAATTGTTCTTTTCTAAATAATGATTCTTTTTTAAACTGATGCATTGACTAAGTCTTTTGAAAATCAGGTTTTGTGCATCAAGTATTTTGACTAAGTCTTCACTCTTTCAAAACGACTGTGTTTCAAATTAAGTCTTTTCTGTTCGTTTTGAAAAATAAATCTGTTCATCTGTAAATGAATGATTCTTTTTTAGTCTGGTGCCATGTTTATCTTAAATTTTTTCGTTTTGTCCTTGCACCAGATGGTTGACTAAGTCTCCTTCACATAACAGATTCT
>NC_023756.2:24227671-24336213 GCF_000499845.2 Phaseolus vulgaris | reverse complement strand
AAACCTCTCAGCAATACCCGATTGGCTGACTCTACTTGGCCATTCGTTTGACGGTGCTCGACAGATGCAAACACTTGTTGAATTCCCACCCCTTCGCACAGCTTCTTCAATAGGTGACTTGCAAACTGGTTTCCGTTATCTGACACCAGGCGCTTGGGCACACCAAACCGGCACACGATGTTCTTCCACACAAAGCTCTCGATCTTGTGCGCGGTGATCTGGGCCACTGGCTCTGCTTCGATCCACTTGGTGAAATACTCAATCGCCACCACCAAGTACTTCATCTGCCTGATTGCCAATGGGAAGGGTCCCAGAATATCGATCCCCCATGTGTGAAACGGCCAAGGGCTGTAGATCGACTTCAACTCCTCGGGAGGCGCCTTGTGCCAATCGGCGTGCTGCTGACACTGCTTGCAACACTGTGCGTACTGCTTGCAGTCTTCTCTCATCGTAGGCCAATAGTAACCTTCACGGAGGGTTCTTGTGGCCAGAGCTCGACCCCCGACGTGGCTTCCGCAAATCCCTTCATGGAGCTCGGCCATGATTCTTGTGCATTTCTCTCCGTGCACACATTCCAGGAGTGGGTGTGTGAACCCAAACCTATACAACTCGCCGTCGATCATTGTGAACATGCTAGAATTCTTCTTTATCTTCCTAGCCTCCGTCGGATCCAGCGGGAGAAGGCCGTCTGCCAAGCATCACTTGTACTGTGTCACCTAGGTGTTGGGCTCATGGGTCGTGCAGACCTGCGTCATGTTCACCTTCTCTCCCCGACACGCTCTTATTCTTGGCGACCTCAAGGTCTCCTGAGTCAAAGACCTGTGACTCCTCGCCGCTTTCTCCGTCGATTTGTTTATCTGAAGAACCAGGTGATCTGCCACAAATGCTCTGGGCGTCTTCAGAGTTTCTTGGATCACCGTCCTCTGCCTACCCCCCTTGCCTGAACTGGCGAGCTTGGCTAGTAAGTCAGCTCGGGCATTCTGCTCTCTGGGCACATGCACCACTTCAAAGGAGACAAAGGAACTCTTCAATTCCTGCACATACTCCAGGTAAGCCGCCATTTGTGGATCTTTAGCCTGGAACTCGCCTGTTACTTGTCCCGTGACCAACAGCGAGTCACTCTTAGCCATCAACACCCTAGCTCCCATCTCCTTGGCCAGCAAGATTCCGGCGATCAGCGCCTCATACTCTGCTTGGTTGTTGCTGGCTTTGAAGGCAAACCTCAGGGACTGTTCAATCAGCACGCCGTTGGGCCCTTCCAAGATGACTCCAGCACCGCTACCCTGCTGGTTCGACGATCCGTCCACGGAGAGGACCCAACGAAAGTCATCCCCCTCAACTCATGTCGATTCAGACAAGAACTCGACCACGAAATCTGCGAAGATCTGCCCCTTAATCGGACCTCAGGGCTCATACTTAATATCGAACTCTGACAGCTCCACTACCCACTTCACCATCCTCCCGGCGACGTCGGGCTTCTTCAGGACCTTCTGGATGGGCAAGTCGGTCATCACCAGTATCGTGAAGCTGTGGAAATAGTGGCGTAACCTTCTCGCCGAAAAAACCACTACCAGTGCAGCTTTCTCCAAGGCCTGATATCTTACTTCCGGGCCCTGCAGCACCTTGCTGACAAAATAAATAGGCTTTTGAGCCTGATCTTGGTCTTGGGCGAGCACCGCACTCACCGCCCTCTCAGTCACAGCGAAATACAACCTGAGAGGGGTCCCCACCAGCGGTTTGCACAGAACCGGCGGGCTCGCCAGGTACTCTTTAAGCTTGACGAAGGCCTCTTCACACTCCTTCGTCCAGGTAAACTTGTTGTTCCGCCTTAAACACTGAAAATACGGATGGCCCTTCTCCCCGCTGGCTGACACAAAGCGAGACAGGGCGGCCATCCGACCTGTAAGCTGCTGCACTTCCTTCACGGTAGCCGGGCTCCTCATTGCCAAGATGGCAGCACACTTATCAGGGTTGGCTTCTATTCCTCTTTCAGTTAAGAGGAACCCCAAAAACTTCCCAGCCTCCACGCCGAGGATGCACTTCTCAGGATTCAGCTTTAACCTGAACTTGGCGATCGTAGTAAACAATTCCTCCAAGTCCGCAACGTGCTTGCTCTTCTCTGGCGAGGTCACGACCATGTCATCTACGTAGGCTTGCACATTCCTTCCCAACATTGGTGCAAGGACCCGATCCATCAACCTCTGCTACGTGGCCCCCGCGTTCTTCAGCCCAAATGGCATCACCTTGTAGCAGTAGCACGATCTCTCGGTCATGAAGGCAGTCTTCTCTTCATCCATGGGATGCATCTTTATCTGGTTGTACCCCGAGAAGGCGTCCAGAAAACTCAGCAACTTACACCCTGCAGCACTATCAACCAGGGCGTCTATACTCGGCAAAGGATACGAATCCTTTGGGCAGGCCTTGTTCAGATCGGTGAAATCGACGCACATGCGCCATTTCCCATTGCTCTTCTTCACCAGCACGACATTAGCTAGCCACTCAGGGTACTGGACTTCCCTGATATGGCCTGCAACGAGGAGCTTCTGCGTTTCATCCCTGATCGCCTGCCTTCTCTCCTCGTTGAATTTCCTCCTCCTCTGTCGTACTGGTCTGACCTGGTTGTCCATCGCCAAATGATGGCATAAGAAGTCGGGATCGATCCCGGGCATGTCCGAGGCGGACCATGCGAACGCATCCAGATGCCGCTCTATCACCTTGGCGATCTGGTCCTGGAGCTCAGCCTCCAGAGATCTTCCCAGCTTGAAGATCTTTCCCCCGATCTCCCTTTCGAGCAACTGCTCGACGGGTTTTGGTCTGGTTTCTCTGGCGATCACCGCCCTGGCGATTCCAAGCTCCGTCGCTTCCTCAGGGCGATTCCTCGCCTCTTCTTCCTCTAGACCGGCGTTCCCCTCCCCCAGCTCAGCATCCACCATCACCACGTCGCTTCGGCGGTCTCCTCCATCACCGTCGGCCTGGGCTTCACACCGGGAGGCGGGGTGGTTGTCACGTAACTCACGGACCTCTTGTTCTTCAGGCTATTCTCATAGCACTTCTTTGCTTCTTTCTGGTCGGATTTGATGGTGATCACCACCCCCTCCATAGATGGCAGCTTTACCTTCATGTGTCGGGTCGAGGGTATAGCGCCTATTCTGTTGAGCGTGGGTCTTCCCAACAGAATGTTGTATGCTGAAGGAGCGTTCACGACAAGGTACTTGATTTTCTCTGTTCTCGAGCCCGCCTCATCCGTAAACGTAGTCCTCAACTCAATATACCCCTGACCTCCACCTGATCACCAGCGAAGCCGTACAAGCACCCTCCATAGGGCCTCAGCTGGTCAAGGGGTAGCTCCAACTGCGTGAAAGTCGGCCAGAACATCACGTCTGCCGAGCTTCCTTGGTCCACCAGAACCCTGTGGACCTTCCTTCCCGCCGTAATCAGCGATATGACTATGGGGTCGTTGTCGTGAGGCACAACGTCCCGAAGATCTTGCTTTGTGAACGTAATGTCCACATCCGGCGAGTGGTCCTCAAACATATCCACTGTCATCACAGACCTCGCATACTTCTTCCTCTGTGACGTGGTGCATCCACCACCCAAGAAACCTCCTGCAATGGTGTGGATCTCTCCATGGGTGGGCATCTCGTGCTGCTGAGCCTCACCACCTGCTGGTTGGGAGCTCGACGCGCCCCCCGTCCTTCTATCCAGCAAGTAATCATTTAGGAACCCGCTCTTGACCAGATCGTCGAGCTGGTATCCTAAAGCCAAGCATGAGTCCACGGTGTGGCCAAAGCCCTGGTGGAACTCGCACCAGGCGTCTGGCTTTGGTCCCAACACCTTGTCGCCCACCTTCTCGGGCGCCTTCAGCCTAGCTGATATATTGGGAATGGCGATCAGGTCCACCAATCCAATGACAAACTTGTGCTTTGGCGGGCGATTGTACTCCCGGCGTGCTGGTTGAGGGCGCCCTGGGCCCCTGCCCTTGTTCTTCCTTGGATCATAAGGATGGCGAGTCCTCTGATCCCTCTTGGCCGCCGCTGTCTCCAGCACCCTCTGTGGCTGGATCCTGGTCTGGGCACGTGGCCTAGCAGGAGCCACGCTTCCCCTCTTTTCGGCGACCTCACTTTCATCGGCGATGTGGGCCACCGCAAGTCGCCTGACCTCAGCAAATGTGGCAGGGTGAGCCCTGATCAATGCCTCGCAGAATGGTCCCGGCAGCACGCCCTTCTTGAATGCGTAGACCAGCATCTCTTCGTCTTTGGCTAGCGAGCGGACCGTCTGCACCCCAAAACGATTCAGGTAGTCCCTGAGGGACTCTCCCTGATACTGCCTTATGTCGAACAAATCATAAGACACCCTGGGCGGTGCCTTGTTCACTATGTACTGCTCGACGAATATCTTTGAAAACTGTTGGAAATTGGTTATGTGACCTGTAGGCAGGCTCACAAACCATTCCAGCGCCGTCCCCTGGAGTGTGCTCACGAACATCTTACAATACACAGCATCTGATCCTCCTGACAACATCATCTGTGTATGGAACGTGGTGAGATGTGCCTCGGGATCCTCCACGCCGGTAAAAACAGCCTTCACAGGTACCACACTTGCAGGGATAGGCGTGTCTGTAATCGTCTGAGCGAAAGGCATGGGAAAAACGCGAGGCGGCATTGACGGCGCGACCTCTTCAGCGACCGGGCGCCCTCGCTGCTCCTGAAGAGCTTGGCGCAATTCTTCGGTAACTCTGCTGAGCTCTTCATTCCTGGCCTGAGAGGCGACCAGGTCCTCGTGCATTTTTGCCTGCTCTATGCGCGAAGCTTCCACATTCGCCTGCAGCGAATGCCTGATTTCCACCATCTGCGCCATAGTCATGGCGCCTTCAGCAGCAACGGGCGCAACTGGACTTGAACGGTTGCTTCTCATCTTTCTCATGAAATCTTAACAGAAAACCTTCACAGAAACTCACAACTCCACCAAGAACCAACGCTTCTTCCGCGAAAATCCAAACGAGCAACAGAACTCAGATCTCACCGATTAAAACTCGCGTAAGCAGCAAAAAACCTCACCTCACCGAACAAAAACTTCAAACGAACGGTGGAAAAATGGTTGCACCAGCACACAACCAAACAGAAACCGCAGAAACCTCCAAGAACTCACGCTGTGGATGGGAACAGGTTTTACACGGCCCCACGGTGGGCGCCTGATGATCCTGCCTGTTGACCAAAACGCTGGAGCCTTGCCTCGTCAAACTTGGATCGACTTCTGCGCCGTGTCAGCCTCCGTCTTTCACCGTGATTCACCTCAAGAACCTGCAAAAGACAGAACGGCGCCGCTGCGGCCCATCACGCTCCGACGCCCAAGTCAGCAACTGAACCACCAATTACTAAGAGAAAAACTCAAGAACTCTAAGGAACCGTGCAAAGTTCTCTCTCAGCATCCTCTCGTTCTCGCAGTTGTAAAGAAGTAATCTAAACGTGTGCGTACCTCAAAGTTCGTTGGAAACTCTTATATACCTGGACACTTTCTCTCTCCTGGCAGTTACACATCTGGACACGTGGCTCGCATCCAGCTGTACACGTGCCATCATCTGGAGCATCCTTGACTTGGGCGCCACTTCTTACTCTTCAGGATTTTGGCTAAGTTACTTATGCATGACACAACTCAGTGCATAATTGCCTTGGAGCGTGATCTCTTCTGGGTGGCAAGTTCGGGTGCCTTCGTACACACCTTCCCTGTGGTCTCGCCGGCCGCCTTCATGATCTACTCTTCTTGCTTCACCCTGTACGTTCAAGGGTGCTATCTCCCGTGCTCATCCTCTGGCCCGCTGGGAAAGACTATCTGACTTCATCTTTGGCGATGTCCCTGCTTCGGCGATCTCTAATCACTTGGTCGCCTGGGTTCACATCTGGCGACTTCATTTTCAACCTGGTGACCGCCGGTTTAGGTATGCTGGAGATCGGAGCATGCCAACTTAATACCTGGCGACTACACGAGCCCCCCGACTTCCTTCCCTTCTGCCAGCCAGGTGTCCCATCCAACACGTCTATACAATAGCTTGATGCCACGTCATCACTTCCGACTACCAGGGCGGTACAATTTTCAAAAGCAAATTCAAAATAGCCAGCTCAACATAAATATTTTAAGTCACGCTTTCTGAACCTGAATTTTCCAGTAGTGCTGTTTTGGTTTTTCAAATCAATTCTAGTGCATTTCTTTAGGTTCCTTTTGTGTGCCAACCTTTGTTGAGTGCGTATTTTTATTTGCTTGTCCAATATCATTCTAAACTCCTTCTAAGTTGCGTCATATCATTAAATCCAGTTGCTGTGGTACTGTTTTTAAAATTTAATTTGTTTCTTGCTTTCTTTTCTTGACCTCTAAAATTGTTGGTGGAAGAATTTCAATTAGTGCTTGTTAAGTGGAAATTGACTTTCTGGTGAGTCTAGCTCTACTTAGTAGGTACTGTTTTGAAGAATTTAATTGCTTAAATCATAAGAGGTTAAGGCAAGAAGCAGCAGCAAACACAAATACCAAACACAAACACTTTGAAGGACACAACAAAGAAGAGCAAGTACAACCCAAAGGAGTGCAAAGTTTAGAAAGCTGAAATTAAATTTGTGCAATTCAATTTCTTTGTAATTTCTTTGAGTTGTAAATACATTTAACCTTTGTTTAATTAGTGGATTAATCACGTATAAACAGTGAGTGTCTTCAAAGGCTCCAAGTGTCTAAGAAGCCTCACCTAGGAAACGTTTAGTTTAAAGCTTTGTAGATTAGCAATTTTAATTGTGCTTAGCTAGTTTGTTTTTACGTCAATTCTTGTTTAGATTTGCTTAATTGCTTACGTTAACTACTTGCTTAATCTTTGATTAATTGCTTTGTTTGTTAAATAGCTTTGCATTGTTTTTCCTTTGCATAAAATTTGACTTTTCATTCCTCATTGTGTTCTAAGTAATTTACTTAGAAAAAGAATTGTGTGAAGTTTTTGAGGAATAGTTTTTGGCAAGGAAAGACTTGGTACTTAAGAAATCCTAGTGACTCACCTCTCTTTCCTGAAAAGCTACCTTCACTACTTTCCTCTTCTTTCTTGAAGTAAAACACTTTTAAACACAAATCTTTAGCCATGTCTTCTCACTCTTCTAAATCTAATGAAAGTGATATAAAGTCCATCAAATCTCTTATAAAACAATTAGCCAAGGACTTTCAATCACTATCATATAGACAATTGGAGCATGAGGCTCAAATCAAGGAGTTGAGATTGGCTAAAGAAAAGGATGAGATTTCTCAAAAATATAAAAAAATATGCTCACATGCATCTAGTTCTCAAAATCATGATTCTTTTGGGGAAGAAAGTCTTAGGATAAATGAATATTATCAACCACCCCCTATGAGAACTAGAAGAGATAGAAGAGAACAAGAGAGGCCAAGAGAGGTTAGGGTAGACCTACCCCATTTCCAAGGAAAAGAAAACGTAGAAGTCTATTTAGATTGGGAAATGAAGGTAGAACAATTATTTGTTTGCCATAGAGTAAGTGAGGAGAGAAAAGTACCCTTAGCCACTCTTAGTTTCCAAGGGAAGGCTATGTATTGGTGGACGGCTTTAGAAAGAGATAGGCGTCTTCATAGGGAGCCTCCCATAGAGTATTGGAATGACCTTAGGGGAGCCCTAAGGCGCCGCCATATACCCTCTTACTATAATAGGGAGTTGATGGACAAGCTCCAAAGACTCCAACAAAGAACTATGAGTGTAGAGGAGTGTAGGCAAAAGATTGAGGTATACATGAAGAGAGCCTCCATTAGGGAGAATGAGTCCACCACCATAGCTAGATTCTTAAGTGGGCTAAATCTTGAGATAAGAGATAGGGTTGAACTTCTACCTTATCAAGACTTGAATGACTTGGTTCAACTTTGTATCAAAGTTGAACAACAAAATTTAAGGAAAACTTCAAGTCATAAGGAAGGTTCATACTCCAACTCTTATCCAAAAAGAGAAATTAAAAGGGAGGAGAGTACATCTAAGGAAACACCAAAAGAGACTCCTAAACCCTTAGGTAAAGATATGCTTAGGGAACAAAAGGCGTGGGAGAAGAGTGTTCCTTCCCACAAGGTCATTCAACAAGACAAAAGAATTAAAAATACCTTTGAAAATATGCTTCTTGTTGAACAACCTAGCCTTACCTTTTGTAAAGAAACACTTGCAAGCATAGTAAAAAAAGAAGAATCCTTAAAAGAGGCTTGCATAGATAAAAATATAGTAGATTATTTCACATATGTGCTAAGATATCACCAAGTGAAGGTCAAGTTATCTATAGGCATCTACAAAGATAAATTTTTATGTGAGGAAATGCCTAAAGAAACTTGTCATGTCTTATTGAGACAACCATTGCAAAGTATTAAAATTTTCATGAACAATGGTTGTATCAACGAGACTACCTTCACACATAAAAGAGAAATTCTTCATGAAGGAGAACTCATGGGCCAAATTAGAGTTGATAAAACTCTAGAGCTTTTAAAAGGAAAATTCTTTTGGTCACCCATGAGAAACGATGTTCAAAGACATTACCGTAGATGCATTTCTTGTTTTAAAACTAAAACTAAGGCATTGTCTCATGAACTGTATACTCTTTCACCTTTTACAAATGTTCTATGGGAAGATATAAACCTAGATTTTATATTAGAGCTTCCTTGAACAACAAAAGGTTTTGATTCCATTTTTATGGATAAGCTCTTCTCTAGAGAAGTAATAAGACTTCATAGTTTATCTCCAAGCATAGTATTAGAGCTCCAAAATTTGAAAACCATTTTTTGAGGATACTTTTAGAAAAACTTGGAACGAAGTTGTACTCTTCAAATTCTTATCATCCTTAAACGAATGGTCAAAATGAAATTGAAAACATAGCTCTTTCTACTATGCCTAGAGTAATCATAAAAGGCAAACACAACTTTAGAGATGAGCATGCATACAATAGAGTAGTCCACAAGACTACTAATATTTCTACATTTGAAGTTGTATGTGGACTTAATCCTCTTTTTGATTTGTTGCCATTTCCTAATCCACAAAGATTTGTGCCTAAGGAAAAAGTAACAAAAACTGAATATGTTAAAATACATAAGAGGATTAAAGAACAAATACAACAATCAAAAGAGAAATATTGTAAAAAGTTGCCCAAAACAATAGAAAAACAAAAAGAATGGCAACTTAATAAAATTGATTTTAATACAATACTTTCAACTAACTCATTTGCTTTGTTTGAAGATTCCCATAGATGGACGTTCGATCCGGGAGGACGAGCTTAGTTGTCAAAGCAAGAGGCTGCTATCCGAGATCGACACTATGGATCCGAGGATAGATTTTCTCAAGAAGGAGGAGATGATGGACACCATCCAGCCATATACATCCACCTACTTTTGATAAGGATGAAGCCTTGGATTTGAGGACAAGAGGGAGGGGATGATGGAAGAGGCCCCAGCACCAACCCTTTAAGAGGCCACCAAAATGCTACATTGAGGCAACCACTAGAGTCATAGTCAAAGAGGAGTCAAGAGGACACTTTTTACATATCATAAACTCTAGTGTGTAATAGCTTTTTACTTTCTAGTCAAAATAGCATAGGAGTTTTAATGTGTAAAATGTTTAAATTCTAATTAGGATAAATTTTGGTTCCTAAAAACCAACCTAAGTTAGATTAGGGTTTCTAGAACCTACTAAGCTAACTTAAGCCGGTCACTTTAGGCCTTTAGGCAACCTAAGAGACACACCATGTCACGCTTGCCATGTGTGCTCTCATTTAGGCGCCAACTTCATTTCATTTGGAGCACATTTCCCTTTCATTTGGCTTTTCATTTCCGGCCTCCTAGTCCTATATAAGGAGAGCTTGGGGTGCTGAAATTGTAAGATTAATTTGAGTAATGAAATGCTGCCAAAATGTGCCATTCTTACTCCTTGCCTAAACTCCCTTGGGATTTAGGTCTCTTAATCTTCCAAAACCGCAACCTCAAAGAGAGTAGGCCTCACCTCTCTCACTTTCATACTTCTCATGCACCTCCAAGGCTACCATCACTCCTAGGAGAGCCTTGTCCACCAACAATCCATGGATGCTTCCGTCAATTCCACCTCAAAACCGCAAGGATGAAGAACTCAAGCTATTACAGGGCCCCCAACGGATTCTTCTTCATCATCCGAAGCGATCTGAACCACCCCTTCGTTCAAAGGGGCTTGAGGTGAGACAGCTCTAACCGTGGCCAAAGGGATAGCCTCGATTGGAGCTGTAGAAACAGGTGCAACCCTTGGAGAAGCAAGGGCGGGAGTTGTCGGGGTGAAGCAGTTGTTGGTAGGGTAGGCGTGGAAGCTGCCTGGGGCGTGGTGGTAGAGGTAGGGGGCGCAGAGGGACCCGTCTTGTTTGCAGCACCACCACATGTCAAGAGCCCAGCCAGCCTGGAGTGTTTCTCTTGGGTCATCACCATGGCTGCACCAAAAAGGAGTAGATAAGAACGAAGTTAAGCAAGCATGAACAAGCTAAGGCGTAAGAATTAGTTGAAGCAATATCAGTTATCAGTTAAGCATGCATGCAAGTGGAAATGTGAATGAGAAAGCGTATGCATAGTATATGGGTAGGGGGTGGGAGAGCAAGTTCCTATACCCAAATAATTAGCAAGGGTGGTGGGGTCGCACTCATGCTTGATAAGGTTAGCTGTGTTGAAGACAATGCCCAAGCTGGCCAAGACCTGGCACATTTCGCGATCAACTGATGAGAGCTCGTCCAGAGTCTTGGCCTTTTTGAACTTGAGCCTTTTTGAACTTGAGCTCCTCCACCCAGTACAGTGGGAAGCCATCGAGGGTTGTGGGGTCGTGGTCAGAGGCGCACACCCTAAAGAATTTTCCTCTAAATCCTTTGTAGGATTGTTGAAAGAGGGTGAAGAGAACTCTCCCAGTGACCCCGCTCAGGCTCACCCAGAGATTGTTTCCAGGGCTTTTGGCTTCAAAGAAATGAAGGAACACGTCGAATGAAGGGGTAAGGCCGAAACTCCCTAGAAGGATGGAGAAGGCCTTGATGAAGGCCCAACTGTTGGGATGCAGCTGGGCAGGGGCCACATTCAGCTTTATGAGGAGCTCCCTCTCGAAGTTGTTGAAAGGAAGACGTTGCCCTATGTGCTTGAATACCGTTTGGTAGAAGAAGAAGAATGGCTACCCGTTGTTGGAGCGATTGTCAACACAAACGGGTTCACCGGCGGTGCAAGGGTGAACGGAGATATAAGCGTCGTGTTCCCTCCCAAACGCTTTTCCTACGGGTTCGCTATCGAGGTGGGCCCTCCAATCTTCGACATTGAGTAGGGTGGAAGATTCGGCAAGAAGCCTATCGGAGGCCCAAGTATAAGAAACTCTGTAGTTTATGGAAGGAGGTGGTGGGTTGGCCGTGACTTTGGTTCTCGCCATGGTCGAGGAAGCTGGGGAAAAGAAAAAGTAAAGGTTCAACAAGGGGAGCTATGGCGTAAAACTAGGATAAACCCAAAAACCCTACCCACGCGAGAAACCCCCGAGAAACAGGGGAACAAAGGAAATGCAGATGAAAACAAGAAATACGAGAATTTAAACAGTCCCAGACAGTTTATCAAAGCAGATTGTTAAGAGGTAAGGGCAATCAACGGAGAAAAAAAGTACCTTATGTGGTTGATCGGAGAAAGTTCTAGTCTTTGATGGAGAACGAGAATGCAGAGAGTCGCGGAGAAGATGAAAGTTTGTGTGAGAAGTTTTGAACGATGAAACAGTGAAGTGGAGCGTGTTTCAGAGTAACTTAACGTAAACATGGAAACTCAAACAACGTTGAGCCTCAACCTTTGGATCGAACCACGTGTAAGCTGTTTAAACGTGGGAAGAAAGTGCCTTTAGTGCACAGTGCACGTCCAGTCATGGAGTGCCACGTAAGATAATCGGGCGTTGCCATAGTCTCTTCGCTGCACGAGTCAACAGCTCGAGACTGGGGGGCTTGTGTACCGTCCAGGCCTCGGCCTCGGCCATTGACCAAAAGTCAAAGAGGGACCCTGCAGGTTGGGCCCGCAAAGGAGGTTCAGTTGACCAAGGAGGAGCCTTGTCAGGCTCACGAGTAAGGGGAACCGAGGAGGAGGCGGCATCGTATATGGGCGAGGAGGCCTCGGGTCACGAGTCAAAAAGAGGTGGTTTGAAAGCCACACATCAACCATTCATACGGAAGCGGCAATATGCCCCACCGTTAGAGAGCTACTGGGACCGATACGACTCGCCAGAGTCTCGTTCCAGGGGCGATTGGCAAGCACGGCACGTGAAGGGGCAGAGTGCGCTCAGCATGGATGAGTCCTCTGATATTGAGCGCATGAGTCGACGCCTGAGTGGTCATCCCGCGCCAGATGCATTTCGAGAGGGCAGCCTCGCGCACAGGAATTTCCCTAAGTTGGGTTACAGGGTCGCGAAGGCGCGCCTGCAGTAATGCTTAGGTCAGAAGAAAACACATGGCAGAAACACTTAGAAAAGGTATATAAGCCTTTCTGAAAAGCTAAGAGAGGTACGTTTTTACGACTGACACACTTTTCTAGAGACTTAGGCATTTCTGGCAAGCTCTGAAAGGGAGATAGAATTTTGTTAGAAAATCGTTAAATTCAGTTACGCGCTACCAAGAACACTAAGCTTGTGGTGTTCCGCGACGGTAGCGCGGTGGTGTTTTCAGCCATACTGACTTGAGCGTCGGAGTGCAAACGGCCGCGAGGGCACCCTTTGCTCTTTTGTTTCAGGTGCTCACGACGGAGGAAGGAGAGCAAGATTGAGCGAAGACGAGGGAGCTTTCGAGACGTGGATCGTTGAGACGCACAATGACCTCTTAGCTCAGCCGGTAGAAACAGGTATCTTTTTAAAGAAGGAAAACTTTGTATACCTCAAGGAACACATAGAAAACTTCTTGTAAAAGAATCTCATGAAGGAGGTCTCATGGGCCATTTTGGAGTTGATAAGACACTAGAGCTTTTAAAAGGAAAATTCTTTTGGTCAAAGACATTGTTTTTGATGTATATCATGTTTAAAAGCTAAGTCCTAATATAATGCCTCATGGACTCTATACTCCTTTACCTTTTGCAAGTGCTCCATGGGAAGACATTAGCATGGATTTTATTCTTGGACTTCCTAGGACTGCAAGAGGTTTTGATTCCATTTTTGTGGTTATGGATCATTTTAGTAAAATGGCACATTTTATACCATGCCACAAAGTGGATGATGCAAATAATATCTCTAGACTCTTCTTTAGAGATGTGGTAAGACTTCATGGACTACCTAGAAGCATAGTGTCCGATAGAGATCCAAAATTTATAAGCCATTTTTGGAGAACGCTTTGAGCAAGACTTGGAACCAAATTGAATTTTTCAACTTCTTATGATCCTCAAACGAATGGACAAACCGAAGTTGTAAATCTATCTCTTGGTACTATGCTTAGGGCAGTCATAAAAGGCAACCACAAATCTTGGGATGAGTATCTTCCTCATATTGAGTTTGCATACAATAGAGTAGTTCATAAAACTACTAATATTTCTCCATTTGACGCTGTTTATGGATTTTTACTCCTTTAGATTTGTTGCCCCTTCCTAATCCACAAGAATTTGTTCATAAGGAAGGAGTAACAAACGCGGAATTTGTTAAGAAAATGCATGAGAGGATTAAAGAACAAATACAACAGCAAACTGAGAAATATACAAAACATAACAATAAGGGGAAGAGAGAGATAATTTTTGAAGAAGGAGATTTAGTTTGGCTTCATCTTAGGAAAGATAGATTTCCAACTAAGAGGAAGTCCAAACTTAGTCCCCGAGGTGACGGACCCTTCCAAGTCCTCAAAAGAATCAACAACAATGCATACATTCTTGATTTACCTGAAGAATATGGAGTTCATCATACTTTTAATGTTGTGGACTTAATTCCTTTTGTAGGAAGTAATGAAGAAGAAGAAGTAGCAGCATTGGATTTGAGGACAAATCCTTTTCAAGAGGGAGGGGATGATGGAAGAAGCCCAAGGACAAGTCCAAGTGCAAGCCCAACAAAGAGAAGATTCGGGCCTACCACTAGAGCCATGGCCAAGAAGGATAAAAAAGATTGGAATACTACTACTGATGGCAGAAAAACCTTCTTGTACATGTTTAAAAAGCCATAAACTCTAGTGTAGAAGTAGGATTTAATTTTGTTAAAGTAGAATAAGAATTTTTACTTGTAATTTCTTTTTAGGTGAAATTTGGTACCTAAAAACCAACCTTGGTTAAATTAGGGTTCTTTGAACACCTAAATTAACAAAGGCCAGTTATGACAAAGCCTTGGAGAAGAGAGCACATGTTCCATGTGCTTAAAGCTTTCCATCACATGCTCCATATGCTAAGTCTCAAATTAGGCGCCAAATGCAACACATTTGATTTACCTTGTATTTCATTTGTATTTGACTCTTCCAATTTTAGCCCTCCAATCCTATATAAGGAGGTGCTTGGGTCATGAAATAGCAAGATTATTCTAGAGCAAATTGCTGCTAAAATTGTGCCAATTTTGCTCCTTGTCTCCTACCTCACTAGGATAGACATTTTAATCTTCATTCTTCATCTTTGCCAAGTGAGATGGCCTCACCACTCACTCTCCACACCTAGCATGCACCTTCAAGGAGTCCACCACTCTTCATGAGTTCCTTGCTCGTCTTCTTCCATGGATGCTTCCGCCAATTCCACCAAAGAAAAGCTACGGTTGAAGGCACACCTTCATCACCTTTTATGCACATCACAGATGGTTTCTCCCTTTTGCATTCTAAAGAGTTCATACTCTTGAACCATAGCATGTTTTCTAGCTCACTTGACATCGTTTGTTCCTTCATGTGTGACTTATAGGATGTTCCACATTTCCTTTCAAGAGCTACACTGTGAAACCATGGAAAATTCATCACAACTCAAAGTAAAGGTTATTATATTCTTGGCAATCCAATCAAACTTGGCTCTTTTACTTTCAGCCTCAATCCACTCAGATGAAGGTTTATCAATTAAAACCTCATCTCTTTTGACTTGAGGTATAAAGGGACCATTTTCAATTGTTTCCCAAATACCCTTATCAGTTGAATGCATAAAGATTTCCATTCTCACCTTCCAAAACTGGTAATTAACCCCACAAAATAGTGGTGGCCTGTTTATGGAAGCACCTTCCCTAAAAGGCATTTTGTCAGCCATCAAAAAAATTTTCAGTAAAACAAAAACATGAACTTGAGTATTTTTCAAGAACCTAGCTCTTGATGCCAATTGTAAGAATAGATGGATTAAACAAGAGGGGGGTGAATTATTTTATGAAAGATTTTCGCAAAGACTTGATTTAGAATTAATATTTATCAAACAATCCAGATAAGCAATTAAGGGAGGCAATTAAACAATCAAATAGAAACTGTTTTCAGAATTTAATCGGTTAAAATTGTGTTTAAATTGGTTATTTATACCAGCAGTAGAAATATAATTATCAAACAGTTGCAAGGTGAGAGAGATAAAGAGATTCACACAGTAGGAGTTATACTGGTTCACTCAACCTTTAGCTACATCCAGTTCTCATAATAACCTCTGAGTTTCACTAGTAATCAAAACCAGATTACAACAACACACCACAAAGAGGTGACCTTGAAATCCACAAGATCTACTCACCCTCTTTGCAATACCAAACACCTCTAGACAGAAGTACTATTACAAGAATCTACACAAGGATAGAAAACACCTGAATTCGCACAATACAGGAAACCCTGTGATCAGATCTTGTTACCACATCAAAGCTGGAACAACAATCTTGCACTTTGAAAAAATCCTTTCAAAACACAAATCTCTTTCTTTATCTCAAATCTGTATCAATACTTGTTATATTTTTTGTTGTTTTTGCTTTGAAAGAAGGGCTATATTTATAGCACTTGAAATGTAGTCGTTTAAGGCACTTTTAATCAAGTGAATCAGTTAAAACAAGTTTTCAAAAAGTTATTGTGAAAACATACATTTAACCGGTTGAATGAGTCAGGCAATTGCATAACTAATTCAAAAAGCAGTTTCAAAACCTTAAGCCAGCTAAGTGACAAATATCTTATTATTTCGATAAATCAACCGGTTGTTTTCCCTTTGCTTGGAAAAAAACACTTTGTTTCTTTTAAAACTGTTTGATCAAGCTTTGTGTAGGATTAAGAACTAATCTTAACAAAGATTCTGAACAATCTAATCTAAACTCAAACCAAAGAGTGGCATATCTTCAAGCTCCATGTGGATTTGAAACATCAAAGCTCCCATGTTCAACAACCCTACCTTCTATAACATGTGAAATGGTGCGGCATTGACCAATGTCAACACCTAGCCGCACCGTATTTTGTGTCTTCCCATTCTACCCTTTTTTCTTCTCTTCCAAGGCTCCTAAATCTATAAATAAGGAGGCCTGCCTCATGTATTGACAAGTTGAAATTAGAGTAAAGAAATTTTGCACAGTTTTTGTGTGATTTGTGAGTGAGTGAATCTCCTCCTAAATTGGTCTTATCTTGTGATAAATGAGCTCTCAAGTGGCGGCCTTCCATGCACTCTTCTTGGTGATTCCATCCCATCAAGTGGCGTGTCTCATCCTAACTTCACTTCCATGAGTTCTTCTTTCATATTCTCTTCCATTAATCCATTCCATTTTGATTGTGTCAATTCGGTTTTCTATTCTTGTTATTTGTTTTGTTTCCTTGCTTACAATTTGGTCCATGTTCTTGTTCATCTAGTGTTTGTTAAATTTTTGCACCATATTTGTCATCATTCTCGCCATTGAATTGTGTTTTTCCTTTGCATCTGTGAAATGAACCTTCACATCTACTTAACCACTTGTTAAGTTAATGTCCAGTTGGGATTTTCCTTAAGTTCTAACCTATAATTGTCTTAAAATCCAAATCTAAGTAAAGTCTCACCATACAAATGAACAATCCTAAAATCAACTCACATCATATTATTTTGAATATGAAAGATATAATTGTTATTGTTTAAATTTGTTGTGATATTATTGTGAAGATGAAAGATATAATTGTTTTTGTTTAAATCTGTTATTGTATTGGACAAAGTGCTCAAGTGCTCGGGACCTCGACTCACGGGTGTGAGTGTGGTCAGCTCAACTATTGGGCCATGAGCCCATCCCATCTTCATTGGTAAGCCTGGTGATGGAAAAGGCTCAAGCACCACTTCCATTGAAAGCCCACCAACATGTCATATTAGGCCAATCACTAGGGTCATGGCGAGGAAGCTTCAAGAGGATTGGGACACTACCACTAATGGCAAAGAGACCTACCTACACATGCTCAAAGACGCCATAGTCCCTAGTGTAGAATAGCATTTAAAATTCTTGTCAAAATTAGCATAGAATATTTATTTTGTAATTTCGTTAAAAATGACAATTGGTACCTAAAATATCAACCTAAGTTTAATTAGAGTTTCTTAAACTCTTAATTAAACTTAGGCCGGTCCAAGCTAGCCCAAATTGGAGCGTAAGTTCTAGAATTCATTGCACATGCTAGATTCTAGAACATACCTCCCATGTGCTCAAACTTTAGGCGCCACTTTTCATTTTAGATTAGCTTTGAATTTCCCTCTCTTTTTGCCTTGTGTAAACCGACCTCCAATGCTATTTAAGGAGTGCCTTGGCTCTTGATTTTGGAAGATTAATATACTTAGAGAATTGCTGCCAAATTTGAGCCAATTTCACTTCTTGTCTAGAAACCTCTCAAGGTTAGACTATTGATCTTCAATTCTCACCTTACCAAAGAGAGATGGCCTCACCACTCTCAATCCTACCTAGCATGCACCTCCAAGGCCACCACACCTCTTAGGAGGTCCTTGTTCATCATCCTCCATTGTGCTTCCGCCAATCACCAACAAAATCTCCAAATCATGAAGACACTTCTCCATCACCTAGGAAGGATAATTTAAATAAAAGAAAATAAGAAGTTAGTCACGTGTTAAAATAAAGTTATTAGTTAAACATATACGCTAAGCTGTTAAAATATGATACACGTTAATATACACAGAGTTGTTATTTATGTAAATATATGCACAAAGTTGTTAGTCAAAGATATTGTCATATTTATTATATGGTGAGCACCCGAGAATAAGGGTGCACGAGATTCCCTTCTACAGTTAGCACCGTGAGTAAAGGTGCAAGTAAGCAGAATATAGTTTGTTATGCTGTCAGTTGAGATTATATTCTCCTGAGAAAGTTTTTAAAGAGATAAGTTATAAAAAGGGGTTAAGACCCTCGGTAAAGGTATGCAATTTTTGAATACTTATCTTTGTTTCGTATGCTCTCACTGACTTGATCGTCGGAGTGTGATCAACAAGTAGAGCCTCCTCTATCCCAACGGAGCCACGTTCCAGCGCAACGAGAAGAAGCAGACATCTCGGTGAGGATAGGTAGGTTGGAGGAGGAGCACCCCATCATAGTCAACAAGCGAAAAAAGTCAACTGGCGAGAACAATTATCATATTATTTTGAAGATAAAGAGATATTTTATCTTTTGTGATAATATGCAAGTTAGTTATATATTAATTAATACATGTTAGTTACATATTAATTAATAGTTGTTGAGAATAAAAGAGGAACACCCGGAAATAATGGTGCACAAGTTAAACAAAATGTTTTCCTGCTGTTAGCACCTGAAGATAAGTGGTGCCCATGAGCAGGTGGTTTTCTGTTATTATTTTATGCTTTCAGTAGAAATTATATTCCCGTAAGTGAAAGTTGTTAAACGAGTAAGCTATAAAAGGGGCTTGAGACCCCAGGTAAAGGTACGTTGTTTCTGAATAATAGACTGAAACTGAATACTTATCTTATTTTAGTAAGCTCTCACTGACTTGATCGTCGGAGTGTGATCAACAGGTAGAGCCCATCTGTCCCAACAAAGCCACATTCCAGTGCAGCGAGAAGATGCATAACAGAATCTAGAGAGGTTAGAAGCGGAGCTTTCCACTTAGATCAACTGACGAGAAAGTCAACCAGTGAGAACAAGAATTATTATTGTGTCTCGTGATCTTATTAAGAATTCATCAATTATACCACTGATCTTTCTTAAGTTTATCAGTTTATCAAACTTTATTTGTGATTACTTCCTTTATTAAAATTTTTGTTATTATGTTTTCAATTCTTAATTTTTTATTTTAATTGATTCCAATCCCTAACTTTAAATTCATAATTTTTGTGTTAATTTTATTTTGAATCTTATCACTAATAATATAATGTACCAGACACTCCTCGGACCTCGACGTTGACCACAGTCATGGTGGGTCCACGAGGAGGACGGGCCAGTGTCTCGCGAGGCACGTAAGTCAAGGTAGCTGAGGTGTAGGCAGCATCGGGGTGAAGGGCGGGGAGGCCTCGGACCTCGGTGACTCAAACAGTAAAGATGGGCCGAAAAAGGTGGTTTCCAGGCCACACTCTAGTTATCAGTAAGGGAGAGGCCTAGATCACGTGGGGTCCATGCATGGGGTGTGGATGACGCGGTAGGATGTAACACAAACAAAGAGACACTGGGAAAGAGACGACCCATAAGGGTCACGTTCCAAGGGTGATCTGCATGCATGGAACGTGAACAACTAGGGCACTCCCTGGGCGGATGGCCCCAGAGATTGGGTGCATGAGTTGGGGCCCAAGTGGTCATCCCGTGAGAGGTTGCACTCCAGTAAGGGAGTCTTACGCGCTAGATGGCTCTAAGAGTGGGTGATAGTGACGCTAAGGCACACCTACAGTAAGCCTAATTATAGTTAGCGAAAGGGGTGGGAAACCCTAGAGTATATAAAGGGTAACAACAAACATAATAAGGTACGCAATTCTAACGCGAAGTAATACACAGAGAGAATACACACACAAAGCTCTCAAAGTTAAGAGCGTTTTGGTGTTTCATAGCCCTAAGTTTTACTTGAGCGTCGAAGTGCAAACGGCCGCGAGGGCGTCCTTTGTCTTTGTGTTTTCAGGTGATTCAATAGGAGGAAAAACACGTACGGACGTAGGGGTTCTTGGACGCGAGATTGTCGTAAACGCACGAAAACGTTTAGGGTCAACCGAAAGAAACATATGTAATAAGATCTTTGTGTTAATTTTTTATCCGATCGGTCATCGGTCGTAGATGACGTCAGCAGCAGAGAACCACGTGGACCACTCGCAGGGTGACACGTGGACCAGGTGACAGAGAGACCAGGGAGGCGATCGCCAAGAGCGGTGATCGGGGTCAGTAACCAGGGGACCATCGGCAGATCAGGCGGCAGAGAGGTCAAGAGACAGATCATCCAGAATGGTGATCGGTGGTCAGCAGCCAAATGGCCACCAACAGACCAGTTCTCAGACTAACGCCTGGGGGCAGAACGCGAGAAACAAATAAGCACTGATCAGTCATCGGGTGCATTGTCATCAGGGTCTCGTGTTATACGCAATTAAACTGGGACTGAGGTTCCCAGCGAGAGCGTTACGCATAGACCTCGCATGAGCACATCTCAGGGAATCATGCACGAGAGTGGCCTGAGGGAACTAGTAAACCAGTCAGTGATCGGTGATTCCCTCAACCCATTACGTGCGTGGCCCCGTGAAGGGTAAGCTGTATACGCAGGGAGCAACGTTTGGTGAGTGTGCCTAGACCAGCCACACCTGACGTTCTCCAAAGAGTGTGCGGTTTACCCGGGTGAGAGAAATATCCTAAGTTACTCCGCAAGGGCGTAACTTAGGCACACAAAGAGAAGCGCTAGAGCCCTTCCAGTAAGTGACACGTGTGTGGTTAGATGTGAGTTGCAGGCCTCCACGTGTCATCATCTGAGAGGGGTGCGGTCCAGACAAAAGTGCACTCCGTACCACTAAGGGTACAGACAGGCGCAGCCAAGCGCAGAGACGCGCAGACATGCACAGACTCTCACGCTCTCACTACTGATTCTGCAGGTACACTGTCTCTGAAAAGCATAACAGGGTTCTGACACATGCCAGAAAAGCATAACAGAATTCTGTTATGCCCAGAAACAGAGAGAGAAACATAAAAGAGGGAATCAGGGAGAGATGAGGGATACGAGAAAAAAGAGAGCAAGAGTTTTTCACACACACTGCTAGTTTTCTCATCTTTGGTGGTTCTGTGGACTAACTTGATCGTCGGAGTGCAAACGGCCGCTAGAGGCGTCGTCTGTGTGTTTTGCAGGTCACATTTGGAGCACCAAGAGAAGGTTCTGAGGGTGATTCTGCAGAAGACGCAGAGCAGAGAGTGCTACGAAGCGATTCCTCCACGTTCGAGTTGCCGGCAGGATCATTTGGCGCCCACCGTGGGGCCCGAGTGAATCGTGGTCCCATATACACCACAGTTTTGAAGCTTACCAGAGTTTTGAATCGTGGTCCCAACTTCTTTGATAAGGAAAGATGCCAAGGAACAGACAACCATCACCTGCGCCATCTGCTGACGAAGGAGCTGTGACAATGGCGCAGGTCCTGGAGATGGTGCGCACGCTGCAAGATAACGTTGCGGCGTCAAAAGCTGAACAAGAAAGGATGCAGACGGAGTTGGCTGCGTCGCAAAGTAGGAACGACGAGCTGAATCGCGTCAACGAAGAGTTGAGAAGGACGTTGCAGGCACAGAGGGAACACGTGGTGGACAAAAGGATGGCTAGGCAGCCGTCACCACCAAGAGCGTTCCCCATGCCATTCTCCCCTGAAATCATGGGAACCATGGTGCCTCCCAACCTGGTGGGGGTAAAAGCGTCGTTCAAGGGGGTAGAAGACCCGGAGGCGCATCTAACGGCATTCCACACCCAGATGATGTTGTCTGGAGGCTCAGATGCTGTGTACTGCAAAATGTTCATGAGCACATTGAGCGGAATCGCCATGGAGTGGTTCGTGAGTTTACCAGAAGGGCATATCACGTCAACAAAGCACCTGCAGTGGTGTCATACGACTTGTTCGACGTGCGTTAGTACTAGGGTGAGTCGCTGAAAGACTACCTCAACCGCTTTGGAGCACAAGTGGTTAGACTGCCCAGCAAAGATGAAGATATGCTGGTGCACGCATTTAAGAAGGGAGTGCTGCCTGGCCCCTTCAGCGAGTCTCTCATCAGGAACCATCCCAGCACCTTTGCAGACATCCGACGACGTGCGGTGGCGCACATAGTGGCAGAAACAGAGGTTTCTGAGAAGAGGGGAAGTGCTGCACCACCGAGACCGCGTGGTGGACCAGGAAAACCACAGCAAGCAAGGGTGCATGAAGCCAAGGAGGGGAAAAAGGTGCGGGAAAAACCTCCTCCCTATGCACCAGGCAAAGAGCAGAGCAGGGGGCGTGCAAGGGAGAATAACGCACCCCCAAGATACAACTTCATGGTGGGATTGGCGGACCTCATCGCCCTTCCCGCTGTAGCAGCAAGACTACGAGTACCGGAGAAAACTGATAAGGTACTGGGTAGAAAGAAGAACGAGTAGTGTGAGTTTCACCAGGCCTTTGGCCATACACTTCACTCCTGTTTAGCGTTGGGGCACCAACTGGCGGAGTTGGTGAAGTCTGGCTTCCTAGCAGATTACCTGCGTGAGCCGCAAGGTGATCGCGCGTCAGGATCCCAGACTGGAGAACAGCAGCATGAAGTCCCTGTGCACGGGGAAGTGCAAACCATCGCAGAAGGCTTCTCTGGTGGGGGATGCACAGCGTCACAAAGAAGGAGATACACTCGATCGGTGATGGCGGTAGATGCGGTGAATGAGAGTCATTACCCTGAAGTAGACATTATCTTCAGGAAAGCTGATCTACGGGACATTGTCCTGCACGACAACGACCCTGTGGTCATTTCTCTCATCACAGCGGGAAGACGAGTGCACAGAGTACTCGTAGATCAAGGGAGCTCGGCAGACGTCATGTTCTGGCCAACATTCAACAAGTTACAGTTGTCCCCTGATCAGCTGAGGCCATATATCGGGTGTCTCTACGGTTTTGCAGGAGATCAGGTAGAGGTGCGGGGATACATTGAGCTGAGGACAACGTTCACTGACGGAACGACAGCCCGCACTGAAAAGATAAAGTACCTGGTGGTGAACGCCCCTTCTGCGTACAACATTTTGTTGGGTAGGCCAACACTCAATAGGTTGGGCGCAATACCATCAACGAGGCACATGAAGTTGAAACTGCCGTCGATGGAGGGAAACGTGATAACCATCAAGTCGGATCAGGCTGAGGCAAGACGCTGTTATGAGAACAGCCTGAAGCAGAAGAGAAGTGTTTGCCACGTCACCACGAAACCACCACCAGGTTCGCGCGGAGAGCGATCGGTGGTTAGGGAGACACAGGGCGCTCAGAGGATGGAGAATGCTGCGGTGGGGGGCTCCCAGGTAGCCCAAGTTGAAGAAGAAGAGGAAGACGTCATCGCTCCTCGCGAGTCAGGGATCGCGAGGGCGGTCATCGCCAGTGAGAGAAGGCCCCACCCAGCTGAAGGATGGGTCGAAGTGGACATCGGGGGGAAAAAATTCAAATTAGGGGAATCCCTCGTTGAAGAAGAGTGAAGGCTGATCGTGGGTGTGATTGAGAAGCACATGAATGCCTTCGCATGGTCAGCATCCGACATGCCAGGAATCGACCCCGATTTCCTTTGCCATCGTCTGTCGATGGATCCCAAGGTTCGACCTGTGCGACAAAGGCGAAGAAAATTCAACGAAGAGAAGAGGAAGGTGATCCACGACGAAGCGCAGAAGCTCCTTGCTGCAGGGCACATCAGAGAGATCCAGTACCCCGAGTGGCTAGCGAATGTGGTGCTGGTTCAGAAGGCAAGCGGCAAGTGGAGAATGTGCGTGGACTTCACTGACCTCAACAAGGCATGCCCCAAGGATTCTTACCCTTTACCCAGTATAGATGCCCTAGTTGATAGCGCATCGGGGGGAAAGCTACTCAGCTTTTTGGATGCTTTTTCAGGGTACAACCAGATCAGGATGCACCCCATGGATGAGTGCAAGACCGTGTTTATGACAGAACGGTCTTGCTACTGCTACAAGGTCATGCCATTCGGGTTAAAGAACGCGGGGGCTACCTATCAGCGGCTCATGGATAGGGTACTCTCGCCCATGCTGGGAAGGAACGTACATGCCTATGTAGATGACATGGTGGTTACGTCCCAAGAGAAGAAACATCATGCAGCTGATCTGGAAGAGCTATTCACCACCATTGCCAAGTACAGGCTGAAGCTCAACCCTGAGAAATGTATCTTTGGTGTGGAGGCTGGGGAGTTCTTGGGCTTCCTCTTAACAGAGCGGGGAACCGAAGCTAACCCCGAGAAGTGTTCGGCAATCGTGGCAATGAGAAGCCCAACGACGGTGAAGGAGGTGCAACAACTCACCGGGCGCTTGGCAGCTTTGTCCCGGTTTATGTCCGCTGGAGGGGAGAAGGGTCATCCATACTTCCAGTGTCTTAAACGCAACAGCAGATTCCTCTGGACACAGGAGTGCGAGGAGGCCTTCATCAAGCTAAAGGAGTATCTGGCGAGCCCACCAGTCTTGCGAAAACCCCAGGTAGGCATCCCTCTTCGTCTATATTTCGTTGTGACGGAGAGAGCAGTCAGCTCAGTCCTGGTGCAAGAGCAAGACCAGACCCAGAGGACTGTTTACTTCGTGAGTAAGGTGCTGCAAGGCCCTGAAACAAGGTACCAGGCCCTCGAGAAGGCTGCCCTGGCAGTGGTGTTTTCAGACAGAAGACTCAGGCATTACTTCCACAGCTTCACAGTGGTGGTGATGACTGATCTGCCTATCCAGAACGTGTTGAAGAAACCTGATGTAGCAGGCAGGATGGTCAAATGGGCGGTGGAATTATCAGAGTTTGACATCCAGTACGAGCCCCGAGGACCGATCAAGGGGCAGGCGTTCGCAGACTTTGTAGTCGAGTTGTCGTCGATCGCGACACCTGCAGAAGGATTAGATTTCCGATGGGTATTATCGGTGGACGATTCCTCTAATCAGCAGGGGAGTGGCGTTGGAGTCATTCTGGAAGGCCCAAACGGGGTACTGATCGAGCAGTCCCTCCGCTTTGCCTTCAAAGCTAGCAACAATCAGGCGGAGTATGAAGCCCTGATCGCAGGAATGTTGTTAGCAAGAGAAATGGGAGCAAGAAATCTGCTGGCCAAAAGCGACTCTTTGCTGGTCACCGGGCAGGTTACAGGGGAGTTCCAAGCAAAGGATCCCCAGATGGCAGCCTACCTGGAGTATGTACTGCTCCTGAAGACGTCCTTCACCGAATTCGAATTGGTACACGTGCCAAGAGAGAAAAATGCCAGAGCAGACCTGCTTGCCAAGCTGGCCAGCTCAGGCAAAGGGGGGAAGCAGAGGACTGTCATTCAGGAGACCTTGAAGGTACCGCGAGCGTTCGTGTCGGATAATCAGGTATTCCATGTGTGCAAATCAATGGAGCGTCTAACGATCGGTCATCGGTCGTTGACCCAAGAAACGCTGAGAGCACCGAGGGTGAGATCGCGACCGTCGAAGACCGATGAGTCGATGGAGGTCCATGCGGAGAAGGAACCCGACACCTGGATAACGCCATACCAGTTATACTTAGAAGATGGTGTACTCCCACTCGACGTGGCAGAGGCAAAAAGGATAAAGAGGAGTTCAAGTAAGTTTACTCTAATAGATGGAAACCTCTTTAGATTTGGATTTTCTCACCCTGTGCAGATCTGTGTGCACGGTGAGCAATGCACCAGACTCATGTCTGAGCTGCACGAGGGGGTGTGCGGAAGCCACGTAGGTGGTCGCGCTTTGGCAAGTAGAGTACTCCGCGCGGGGTACTACTGGCCAAAGCTGAAGGAAGATTGCATAAGGTTTGCTCAGCGATGCAAACAGTGTCAACTGCATGCAGACTGGCACAAGGCACCCCCTGAGGAGTTGAGGTCCATCCATAGCCCGTGGCCATTCCACACATGGGGAATCGACATCCTAGGACCTTTTCCCCTGGCGATAAGGCAGATGAAGTTTCTCATCGTGGCCATCGAGTACTTCACCAAGTGGGTGGAGGCAGAACCAGTCGCACACATCACCGCACAGAAAGTCGAGCACTTCGTCTGGAAGAACATCGTCTGCCGCTTTGGAATACCCAAGAGGTTGGTCTCCGACAATGGCACCCAGTTCACGAGTCATCAGCTGAGGAAGATGTGTGAGGAGTTAAAAATACACCAGGTTTTCGCTTCAGTGGAACACCCACAAACCAATGGGCAGGTGGAGTCAGCAAATCGAGTACTGCTCAGGGGGTTGAAGCGAAGACTAGACAAGGCCAAAGGAGGCTGGGCAGAGGAGGTCCCCAAAATTGTATGGTCTTATCATACCACCCCACAGTCCAACACCCATGAGACACCCTTCAGCCTTGTCTATGGGACAGACGCCATGATTCCCGTGGAGATACAGGAGAGCTCCCCCAGGTTCTTGAACTTCGTTGCTGAAGAGTCCAATGAAGAACGAAAGGTGAATCTAGACCTGCTGGACAAAGTGCGAGAAGAAGCCAGAGTCAGTGCTGAAGCCGTAAAGAGAAGAGTAGAGCGGAGGCACAACTCTAAAGTGAGGCCCAGGCGCTTCCAGGAAGGTGATCTGGTGATGAGAAAGGCGCATCATAATGACATGCAGAACAAGTTGTCCCCAAAGTGGACAGGCCCGTACAGAGTAGTGGAGACATTGGAGAACGGAGCCTATCGCCTAGAGACTTTGGAGGGAGGAGCAATCCCCAGAACGTGGAACGCCACCCATTTAAAATTTTATTTCAGTTAAAGTTGTACAGTAATGGCGTTCTCGCGCTAAAAGATACATGCTTTGTATGTGGTGGAAACAGTTGAACAGACAAGGGGGCACTCTTTTCCCTAAGGAGGGTTTTTAACGAGGCCACCCAATTAAAGAAAAAATTTCCAACATATCAAGTGTGCTCAAGTATTAAAGTTAAAGTCCTCCTTGCCCCAGGTGCAAGTGCAGGTGATTGGTTAGGCCCTACTTGCCCTAGGCGCAAGTACTGACACCGATCTAAGTCTTCCTCACCCCAGGTGTGAGCGCAAGCAGTTAAAGGTTCGAAAAGCCAGGGGAGCTAGTAAGACCAAGGGAGGGAAAGGAAAGGTTTTGACAAAATGTCCTTACCCGCTTGGCATGCACCAATATTGGCCCAGTAAAGCTCTTAGTCTGAAACCCTTCTCACCCCAGGAGTGAGGCAGGGAATGAACGACTCAACGCCCCGAAGGGTGATGACCTTGGGGAAAGTAAGAGGGGTTAGCGAGAAACACTTTTATTTCCCCAAAACAAGGCATCACCTCGAGCGATCGATGTCAAGGTTCTCTATGCACTTAGCGCTAGAGCGACAGAGAAGCTAGGTGAAGATCGAAGAACGATCACTGATGAGTCGTCAGTGATTGGTTAGTGGTGCAAAGCAGCGCACAAGAACTGTTAAACACAAGGCTAAGGGAGTAGCTAGTCGTGATCAAGTAGAGGCCAAGAACAAGGGGGGCAGATCGCGCTAAGCCTAAGCTGGTTAACACTTAGTCATGCGCAAAGTGAAAGACAAAGCTCAAGATCGCGCTAAGCCTAAGCTGATTAACACTTAGTCGTGCGCAAAGTGAAAGACAAAGCTCAAGATCGCGCTGAACCTAAGCTAGCTAACAGTTAGTCGCGTGCGTAAAGAAAGGTGAAACTTAAGAAAAAATACAAGAGAAGAAGCTCATACAAATTGAGAGTTTATCTTCATAACCAAGTTTTATACAAATTTTGAGTTCTAAGGAAAGTGGTGCTGAAGTGAAAATTTACAAGAAAGAGAAAAGTTTAAGGGGCAGGAGGGATGAGCTTTCCATCCACCACTTCGTGATAGATGCTGAACTGCGAGAGGTCCAGGTCTGGGAGAACGCATCTGATTTGCTCGAGTGCTAGCTCGAATCCATCAGTAAGGGCATCAGCACCCACGTTCATCAAATCAGCCTTCTCCGCCTCCAGTTTTTGCTTTGAGGCCTCCGCAGCATCTCTCTCAGTGGTAACGGCAGCAAGGGAGGAGGCAGCTTCAGACAGTTTGCCCACCACCTCCTCAAGTCTCTTCTCTCCAGCAGCAGCTGCTTCCTTGGTGGACTCGAGCTCCCCCACTAGTTGAGAATTCAGTTGGCGTAGGGAGGAGGTCTCGGCCCGTAGCTCCACCACCGCGCAGTCCAAAGAGCTAACAGTCTGCCCCCATCAAGATCTCCGTCTTGATGGTCTCTTGGACCTGCGCTAGGTACTCCTTCCTAGCTTTCTCCACCATGCCCCGCATCAGCTCTACAGACCCTTGGGCAGCTTCGAAGTCACTTCGCAGTGACTCCTTGTCGTGCTCAAGATCCTTCACCCTCTTCTCCAGGGCTAGTTGCTTGCGATGCTGGGTGGAAAACTCCAGAGAGAGCACTACCTGCTTGGCCAGGTGCATGTCCACCTCATCACCATTCCATTCGACGAGCTCCCGGTTGCTTATGAGCTGTCAAACCAGGGTGATGACCCTGCTGAAGTTCTCGTGACTGGCCCCAGAAGCGCTTGGGCGCGAGCTGGACCCACCACATTCAGCAGTGGCGGTAGAGATTGGCAGCAGTGGTGGTGGTGCACCCCCAGTTTGGGCAGAAGCACCCCCAGCAGGATGAGCAGATGGACCAGGTGATTGGCCTGCTGGGGGGAAGATGGCAGTTGAGAAGTTGGAGGCAACTGCTGGCATGGAGAAGGAAGGCAGGTGGGCTCTGAGGCAGGTTGAGCACAGGGAGGTGGGGGAGACCCTTCCTCTACTTCCACCACCTCGATCTCTCCAGGCTGGAGAGACGAAGCCCCCTCGACCACTGGCATCTTCCTCTGGCGGTGTACAAGAGGAGAGCCAGAACTTTCCTCTTCAGTCGAGGCAGCAGCAGCAGCAGCGAGTGAAGTAGAAGCCTTCACCAGTCTTTTTCTTTTCCTCCCTTGCTCGGGGCCTTCAGCTGGCGCGACCGAGAGAGGGGGGGCTGTAATGGGCTCAGTTGTAGAAGAGGAGGAGCCAGTGCCCTTGGTTCCCCGACGCTTGGCAAGCTCTAACAAGGCCAGCCTCCTGTCTTTCCCCGACATTGAGTCTGCATAGATGAGAAAATGAAGAGTTAGATGGCCAAGTTATGCAAGTAAGTCAAAAAACACATAAAAGCATGCATGAGAAGGTGCAGGTATCCTAAGAGGTGGAAGAAAAGCTACCTATATACTTCTTCAGGGCCACCACATCGAACTCATCTTTGATGAGTCGAGCAGAGTTGTACTTGGCCCCCAGGAGCAGCCCACATAGCTCGTGCTCGTAGGGGGCCATAGCTTCGAGGTCCCTGGATTTTTTGAATTCAACCCCAGGAACCCAGTAGAGGGGGTACCCCTCAAGTAGATTTGGACTTTGAGGGGTGGCAGATATCATGTAGAACCTGCCCTTCCAGTCTTTGAAGGATTGCTGGTATAGGCCCAGGAGCACCCGTCCAGCAACCCCGTTCAGGCTAACCCAGGACCTGTCCCCAGGGTTCTTCGCTTCGAAGAAGTAGAGGAACACGTCCACGGAGGCGTTGTGCCCGAAATAATTGCAGAGGATCTGAAATGCCCGGATGAAGGCCCAGGCATTGGGATGAAGTTGGCAAGGCACGACGTTCAACTCCATCATCAGCTCCTTTTCGAAGAAGGTGAAAGGGAGGCGCAGTTTCAACCTCTTGAAGATAGCGGAGTAGATGAAGACGAAGGGCACCCCATTGGTGGCCCTATCGTCCGCGCAGATGGGCATTCCTCGAGGAGGAATGCGGATTTGGATATTGAAGTCATTCTCCCTGTCGATGGCGCAGGAAGGCTCATCAGGATTGTGGCTCAGCAGGGACGTGAGGTGGCCCTGGGGCAGTAGAGTGGAGGTTTCAGCGAGCAACGCCAGGGGGGCCCAATCGTAGACCCTGGCATTGTCGTGGTAGGAGGTAGCCACAGGCGGTGGTGGAGCTGGCGCACTCGCGGAAGGCTGTGCACCAGAAGAAGGGGCAATAATACGCGCGGTTTGTTTCAAGCGAGCCATCGCGAGATAGCTGCAAATGGAAGAAAAACGAAAAGTCAGAATGAATGGAAGAAGAGGGAATGATGAATGTTTCGGTGAAAACAGAGGGGGGAAAGGAGAAAGAGATGCCCAGGTGAAGAGAGGAAGAAGAAGAAGCAGAAGTCAAAGCGAGAACGTGAAAAGAACCCTAGCACGGGTTCGAGAGAGGGAAATAGAGAAGATGAATGCATGATAACCAGAAAGATAAATGCAATCGGTAAAGATGATCTAAATAGACCCAGGAAGAAGAAAAACCATACCTTTGGATGATCGCAAGAGTTCTGGAAGCAGAAAATTTGAAGAAAGATAGGTGCGCAGGGGAAGAGTTTGCAGGGGGTCTGAGAGTCGATTGAAGAAGATGAAGTAACAGTGAAGGAGCGCGCCAATTTGAATAAGAGAAGCGCTAGCGACACACCACGCTGGCCGTCGATGGGGCCACGTGTCGCGAGATTAAGGAAGGAAGTTCAAACGTTAAAGAAGCCGCACGTGAGGTGGCACGTGATGCAGTCCCACTTGCCACGTGGACTGAGGGCGCGACCACTTAGTCTCTTCGCTGAGAACGAGTTCTCGACTCGAGACTGGGGGGCTTGTGATCCGATCGGTCATCGGTCGTAGATGACGTCAGCAGCAGAGAACCACGTGGACCACTCGCAGGGTGACACGTGGACCAGGTGACAGAGAGACCAGGGAGGCGATCGCCAAGAGCGGTGATCGGGGTCAGTAACCAGGGGACCATCGGCAGATCAGGCGGCAGAGAGGTCAGGGGACAGATCATCCAAAATGGTGATCGGTGGTCAGCAGCCAAATGGCCACCAACATACCAGTTCTCAGACTAACGCCTGGGGGCAGAACGCGAGAAACAAATAAGCACTGATCAGTCATCGGGTGCATTGTCATCAGGGTCTCGTGTTACACGCAGTTAAACTGGGACTGAGGTTCCCAGCGAGAGCGTTACGCATAGACCTCGCATGAGCACATCTCAGGGAATCATGCACGAGAGTGGCCTGAGGGAACTAGTAAACCAGTCAGTGATCGGTGATTCCCTCAACCCATTACGTGCGTGGCCCCGTGAAGGGTAAGCTGTATACGCAGGGAGCAACGTTTGGTGAGTGTGCCTAGACCAGCCACACCTGACGTTCTCCTAAGAGTGTGCGGTTTACCCGGGTGAGAGAAATATCCTAAGTTACTCCGCAAGGGCATAACTTAGGCACACAAAGAGAAGCGCTAGAGCCCTTCCAGTAAGTGACACGTATGTGGTTAGATGTGAGTTGCAGGCCTCCACGTGTCATCATCTGAGAGGGGTGCGGTCCAGACAAAAGTGCACTCCGTACCACTAAGGGTACAGACAGGCGCAGCCAAGCGCAGAGACGCGCAGACATGCACAGACTCTCACGCTCTCACTACTGATTCTGCAGGTACACTGTCTTTGAAAAGCATAACAGGGTTCTGACACATGCCAGAAAAGCATAACAGAATTCTGTTATGCCCAGAAACAGAGAGAGAGACATAAAAGAGGGAATCAGGGAGAGATGAGGGATATGAGAAAAAAGAGAGCAAGAGTTTTTCACACACACTGCTAGTTTTCTCATCTTTGGTGGTTCTGTGGACTAACTTGATCGTCGGAGTGCAAACGGCCGCTAGAGGCGCCGTCTGTGTGTTTTGCAGGTCACGTTTAGAGCACCAAGAGAAGGTTTTGAGGGTGATTCTGCAGAAGACGCAGTCGCGTAGACAGGGCAGAGAGTACTACGAAGCGATTCCTCCACGTTCGAGTTGCCGGCATGATCAATTTTATTTAGAATAAATTCCTAATGAGATTTCAAGGAACAAATTTTCTCTTTATAACTACTTTTTTATTCTAACAATGAACATTAATGTTTCAATCTATCTTATATTTATTAAAGTAACATTATTAGATCAATAATCATCGAACATGACAGTTTACTTTAAAACATGAAATTCCATCACAATTTTGTTATGCATGTTAAAAGATGAAATTGTATTTAAAATGTTGACTGACATGTGATTACTGCTTACCATATCAAAATAATATTTAATTATAATTTAGGTTATTTTTAAATGTTTTAAAAATACAAATAAACATGACACGACGCTTGTCTTTTATAGTTATTAATATAATTTTAAAATGTATTTAAATTTTAAAACACAGAATTAATATGAAAACCTGAAGCAGATAGTTTAAGGCAAAAAAAATATAATTAGTTAAATACATAATTAAGTCATATTGTTATACATTTTTTATGTTTAGTTATATGATGAAACAATAATAGAGAATAAAAGGGAAATAAATTATCTCTATCCAGAGAAAGACAGATGGATGGGTAGTTGGCATTGTAATGATTTTAGAATCTCTAACAGATTCAGTTCTTCTCCATGATTCTGTCCACGTGATCAGTTATCATTGGTCACTCTCATCACTACAAGAATCTATCACCGTCCAAAATAAACACAAAAGAAATAAAAAATAATCAAAACTTAATTTTTTTCATATATTAATTATTAATTGCATTAACTATATGCATGTAGTAAGATCATAAATTTTCTTATATATTGGGTCAGAGAGTTCCTTGTTTGCAAGCTTTCTTTTGTTTCACACCATTTTTTTTCATATCCAACCATATTCTTGGACAAGTTCTGATTTCCTCTTCTGCTTCCAGGGTCAGTTCCCAAATCCCAAATTTTACTCTTTTTTTATTTTCTTTTCTTCTTTATTTGGGCTTTTTGATTTTTGATTTTGGTCTTTCTGCAACTGGGTTTTGAGGATTTTGTCATTTTTTATGCATTATTTCTGCTTAGGTTTATTGGGCTTGATTTTCTCTGCAACCTTATCTGCTTCCAAGGTGAGTTCATGATTCATCATTTTGAGGTTTTCCTTTTGTTGATTCTGAAACAGTTCTCATTCTTTGAGTTCGTTGGATTCTTCCTTTGTTGCATCTCTCAGCTTTGATCACTGCATCGAATTTTCCCTGCCGAAGTTTGCCCTGTTTGAAGCTCCGAATATATCTGTTCATCTAGTAAGATCCTGTAATCCGAATTCTGCTAACGGATTTTGTGTTTTTCCTAGATCTGATTATATTTTTCAGCGGAAGGGCTCTTAAATCCTTTTTTACGTATTCGTAATGTTTCCACTTCCGACTTCTCTCTTTCTTAGATGGATTTTAAAAACCTAATTCAATACGAGAAAGGCGAACTTTCAAACCAAGATCATCATTTATGATGTTTTCTCCCAACTGGGTCAGCAAGGGTTTCTGCTTTCTCTATGTGCTTTTGCATTTATTGCATGAAGTGAAAAACTTGGATGAATTTCTAAATTCCCATTTCATCAATTTTTTTGTAGAAATAGTTATCCTTCAGGCAGGACTATCAATTGGATCCTTAAGGCCTTCTAGTGTTTTTTTTATCATATGGGATGGAAGAACTTATTTGGTTGTTCAAATCTCCAATTCTTGATAGTTTTTACCTAGAACAGTCGACTTTCACCCAGGATCATCGATTATAATGCTTTCTCCCAATTGGGTCATGGAGGTTTTCTGCTATGTTTCTGTTTTATTGTATGGTATCGAGGAACTTGGGTAGAATTTTAACTCCCCAAATAAATATATTTTGTACCAAAAAACAGTTAATTTTCACACAGGATCGTCAGTTATATCACCAGTTATATGTTTTCTCCCAATTGGGCTATCAAGGTATTCTAGTCTCCCAATATTGCAATGGATGGAAGAATTTAACTCTCTGTTTCAATTTCCCCTGTTGTTTTCTTCAGAAGCAGAGCTCTGTTTTTAACTGATCTTTGATCAAGGATGGCCATAAAGGCAATTGAGTTGTTGAAAGGAGGTGCAAACCATGAAGAGATAATGGAGGTTCTTGCAGCGGTGGCTGCAGATTTGGGAGATGTAATAGATGATGTGAACTCTTTGCAGGTAAAACCTCTAAAGGGAGCAATGACCAATGAGGTTTTTGAGGTAAATTGGCCAACCAAAAGTGATGGTCATCAGAGAAAGGTTCTGGTTCGATTATATGGTGAAGGTATTGAGGTTTTCTTCAACAGGGTTGATGAAATCCAAACCTTTGAGTCCATGTCAAAGCATGGACAGGGTCCACGCCTTCTTGGACGGTTCACCACTGGCAGAGTTGAGGAGTTCATTCATGCCAAAGTATGTAATTATCTTATTGTGTTTTCCTCTTCTGATTAGATAGTTTTAGGGTAAATCTCTGTTTTAATTCTTAACATTATTAGCACAGCACCAATTATTTTAGTGACGTTTTTATATAAACTTTATTTTGGTAATTGATTTTACAAGACACTGTTTAAGGGTAAATAGTACATATACATACAGTGTAAAAAGTGATATTCTAAATTTGCTAATTTTTACAATAATTGCTTCAAAAGTTATACTAATGATTTCTTATTGGTTGAAAGTATAATTATCATGTGCTATCTGAAAATTAACCTTATATTATTAGGTTCTTTGTAGATAAATTATCTGGGATAGTAATAGATAAGTGGATGCAATGACTGCATTTAAATTGATGGTTTCTGTGACTTGGAGAATATATACTTAAAATAAAGTCACTTTTGCTTTTCCAATGTCCTTTATTATTCCATTTAAAAAGTTTTTCTTTGGCCTTGGCTGTTAGCTTTTGTATTTTTTTCTCTTTTCCTTTGGACGAATGGAGGGTGTTAGCATTCCCTGTTAGTTATTTAGAATAAAAAAGAAGCATCTTTTGCATATTAAATTGAGTATTATTGAGTCAACGAGTGCTCCACGATACTTGCTTTCACATTCTTTTTGCTCCAAATTCCAACCACCCTAAATGATATTTCTTACTTTATCGATGAAGACTTATAAAAATTCTATTAAAGTAAAAGAGTTATAAATGAAAATCTTATTTTGTCCTTATCCTATCTTCTTTTGAGTCCATATGTTGACTATTAGTAAATATATATTTGTAATTTATGCAATCAGGCCTTTATTTGAAGACATCATTTACCTTTGTTTTTCCTTCTTCCGATTAATTAATTCAATAAACTCTTCTTGAATTTATTAAGTTCTCTATAAATTAATATTAAATTTTGAATCATTTAATTTCTTTAAATTCTCTTGCATATCTTTTCATAATTTTTAGTTTTAACTTTGTATAAGATAAATTTACCTTATCAAGAAGCCTATTTCATTTTTATGTTCTTATTTTTCTATTATATAAGTGCTTATTGAAGTTCAAACAGGCACGTCTAGGAAATTCAATGGAAAAATAAACAATATTTATAATTTTAGAAACTAAAATGAAGATCTAGCTGTTAATTCTTACATCAAAACCACGTGCTTTGGAGATAACTATATTTGCTACATAGTGTTATAATATAAAAGTGGCTGCAATGATTATATTCAAACTGATGCTTGTGAGAAGGAGAATAATTGCATGATGTAAAATCACTGTTTTTCCCTTTTCCGTTTTATTTTATTATTATATTCAATCAGTTTTCTCTGCATCGTTGGACATGGCCCTTCACTTTTCTATTTTATTCTCTTTTCCTTTGGATGAGTGGAGAGTCAACATATCTCTCAGATGAGGAGCTGCTTAATTTTGGCATCATAAACAACAGTGCTTTTTTGTAGTTTCCATGATAGAGATACAGAGATTTCTACCTGAAAAGGAAAAGCTGTCCCATTTAATAGCTAGGAAGATTTCTTTATCCACCCAGCTCAAAGATGGACACTTTGTATTATGTTTAAAGACTGAAAGACTTTATTTATATACAATGAAAAAGCAAAATTAGTAAGACAAAATGCTGTTGATTTTGAACAGTTCAATTAGAGGAGTTTTGGTGTAATTTTTTTGTGATTGTCTCATGACATAGATTATCTGTTAGTAAGTAACCTGATATAATCCAAATACCTGTAATACATTCCCCTTTATTTTCCTGTGGATTAAAATCAATTTAACAGACTAGGATAATTGTGTGTAACATGCTTTTTCTTTTCCTATTTTGGATTTTTAGACACTCTCAGCAGCGGACCTCCGTGACACTGAAATATCTGCTTTGGTAGCATCTAAGATGAGGGAGTTTCACAATCTTCACATGCATGGTACAAAGAAGGCTCAGCTTTGGCAGCGATTGAGGTAATAAAATAATAGATATCATGCTACTCTTCAAAAACATTTATATTGTTGTACACAATTATATAAGCCCTCTTTGTTCAACCAGGAAATGGCTTAGTCATGCCAAAAGTCTGTGCTCTCCAAAAGATATCAAGAAGTTTGGCCTGGATCATCTAGATGCTGAAATAAATATGCTTGTGGAGTTGCTATCGCAAGGATATCAAGAGATTGGTTTTTGTCACAATGATCTACAATATGGTAACATAATGATGGATGAAGATACAAGAACAATCACTTTAATTGTAAGCTATATATTGCTATATTTTAGTTATTTATTCTATTTTATTGGCTTTGTTGATGTTCTTTTTAAAACATTAATAGCAATGCAAGATATGAGCTACTTTCTCTCTATATTATCTTAATTTATATTCATAGTTGTGATGGATAAATTTATCTATATTGTTGAACTTTCACACTCTTATTTAGTCATCTTTAAAAGGTGTTCATCAAAAGTTATTGGCACAAGTATTATGACACTTGAGTTCCTTAACCAAGGTTTGATTGAGATTTGTTTTCCAACTTGCCCATGAAACTGGAGATACCACTTTACTCCAAAAATGTGCCAATCGAGTGAGGGATTAGTTCGGTGTCAAATAAAAAGTTCTAGATACCTCTTTTGGTAAAAATATACATATAAGAATTGTAACTGAATACCATGTCAAATATTGTTTTTTCATATTTCTTCTATCATATTTTTCTATAATGATGTATTCATTCCTATTGTTGTTTTTCAATGATACAGGACTACGAATATGCTAGTTACAACCCTATTGCATACGATCTAGCAAATCATTTCTGTGAAATGGTGGCAAACTATCACAGTGACCAGCCTCATGTTCTTGACTACACTAAATATCCCGGTAAGTTAATTGTTGATATATTTTACAGCCTCCATTACATTTTAGTGCTTCATTTGGTTCCCCAACTTTATGCGTATTTTATTCAGATTACTCTTCTGAGACTATAAATTGTATGACAGGTCTTGAGGAGCGTCAAAGGTTTGTTTATAATTATTTGAGTTCTGAAGGTTAGTCCACTAAAATTTTACTCCAACATACCACAAAAATACATATTATTGGAAGAGATCTGGATTTAGGTAACCGCTATTGATCTATTCCCAGCTGAAAGAATTAACTTTCTCTACAATTTGGTTGACCTTTGATATCACTCAATCTTTTTTAGTTTCTATACTTCGATTGTAATTAAAATAAATTGTAAAGGTTTTTTACCCTGAATATCCAATTTTATATTACTTCAGATCAGAAATTATTTCTTTTCTTAGAATTACTTCAAAAAGTCATATCTCAAATTATTTTTAATTGGTTGACATTTGTAAAATTCCTTAGATTAATGATTCAATTAAAAAAAAATCTTGGAATACAACAGGGAAAATCATGTTTGTCCTAAGTATGAATTGTAACAGCGTTTACACTATTGATCAGTCTGTCCTTGCAGATGTGGAGCATGCATTGCATGCATTTGTTTAACTTATTCGTAGGCACGATGCAAGTTCCCCTTATCTCTTCAACTTCAATGTGAATGTAATTTTAAGAATTGTTTTACTGACCAAGGATAACTCTCATTAAAGCTTTGAAAATCATGTTTCAAATACTGAAGTCATTTCAAAGACGATGCTTCTGAATTTCATACATGTTTACCAAATTTATTTGGAAATTTATACACAGGTAAGAAACCAAGCAACAGTGAAGTGGAACAACTACTTAATCTTGCAGAAAAATACACTCTTGCCAACCATCTATTTTGGGGCTTATGGGGACTTATTTCGGTATGCTATGCTTTTCCCTTTTTCGAAATATGTTTTCATCCTTTATCTAGAATTTCAGTTTAAATCTTTGTAAAAATATAGTCTCTAACTATGAACAAAATCCATGTCACTTTTGATAAATGAAGGGACTAAAGTGTATTCAAATTTTTTAGACGAAAAAATATATTACCCTTTTTATTCTTCTTTCTGGTTACACTTTGCTGCAGAGTTATGTCAACACAATTGACTTTGACTACAAGGAGTATGCAAGGCAGAGGTTTCAGCAGTACTGGTTGAAGAAGGCTACTCTATTGGAGTCACCTGGTATCATTTCTGAGTATGGAATGATAAATGGCTCACACCATTGACATGATTGCTTCGTATGTATTTAGTTTAGTTCTCTTGTATTGATTAATAATATAGATAGGCATGCTATGATGCATAAAATCTGTAAATACAAATAAGTATAATGTGTGATGGGCTTTTGCCATGTTAAAACAGTTATGTTAGTAATCCCTCCTTTTGGGATACGTTGATGAATGAAAGGAAATTTCCTAGTTGTGTTGTCATTTGCTAGAGATGAAGTGTTATGCAGTGAATGAAATTTTTGGTAATTATATAAATATGAAGAACAACCTATTTTTGCCACATAAGACTTAAAAGAGCAAACGAGAACTACAATTTATATATTTGGTCTTTTTTTTTATCATGTTTTGAATTGGATCTTGCGATTGTTTATCTTACAAAAAAACCTTTATAGCTATTATATTAGAACTAAATACAAAAGGACGAATCACTTAAAATAATGAAAACCTTATGTCAGAAAGTGTGAGAAATTATATAAAATTATTGATAACAACTAAATGACAGATGGTTATGGTCACAGTGATGTTCAGTTTTGTTCTTATGTTGTGTCATGTGACAATCCTACCCTTTACACACGTTTTAAATAAGACAACTTATTAACTACATTATTTGTTCATGATCTCTTCATTCACTACATAATGTAGAGTCTTCCCCTTATCAATAAACTGTTTTTCCATATCAAATTCACATACAAATTATTCAGTGGATTTATTATGAAATTGTGTGAAATTTATTATGTATGAATGTCATTATGTTTTACAAGCGTAAGAAATGGTCCTAAAGGATGTTTCTTCCTGTCCTATATTTTGCTTCCTGCCATAAAAAATGTGAATTGACAAAATAAACGTTGAATGTGAATTGACAAAATAAACGTTGAGAGGTTTTAAGAGCCCAAGCACAACGTCTCTTTCTTTGGCTTTTTCGTTGTCATTCTTTAGAGCAAGCAACGATAAGTATTCTAGGCGATTGGTGATTTTAGTGCTGGACATAAACAAACATGTGTACTTCCCAACGTCATTGCAGTGGTTAGTGAGTGGTTTTGAAAATTTTTGTTAGAGAAGAAAGATAAGGTTTTTTTTTTTTTTGTGGAATTGATAATATGTAATATTTATGGAAATGATAAATCTGGAATGAAATGGAAGAGTGCATGCATATTACATTCTGAAAATGACAAAGTCTTTTAACCACTCTCATGGAAGGGATGGAAAAAAAATGCTCCTTGCATATAATGCACTTTTAGTTCAAAAACATTATTTTTCTGAATACATTCTCTTTGGTAACTGAAAAAATAAATTGATGTCACGTTAATTATAAAATTAAGAAAATTCAAAATATATTCTTAGTATGTCTAATAAGTCTTCAAGCATAACTATTTACTGATAATTTAGTTTTCAAATATATATTAATGCCCTTATTTTAGTAACATGAATTTATAAATTTAGACTAAAGTAATTACTACCTTCAACATCTAGAGTTTTCACTTTTTGATAGACAATCCAACAACACTTTACAAACCTTATTTTCTTTGTTCTGGCGGGCTAGTTAGAGATACTTTTATACAACTCAAAAATATTATTTGACAGGTTTTATAGCGAATAGGGAATTTAATTAGAATGCAAGACTATTTAATCATGAATTATTAGTAAGATAATTAACTTTCACAATTACATATTTAAAGTGATTTTTAATTGTTTTCGAACGAGGTTGAGGCCAAGAGAACGATTGAAACCGCTCTTTTGATTCCTTGGTCTTCAGCTCCTTTCCCTACAAGCTCCTTCCTCTCTTCTACTCGTTCCATTCCTCGGCCTTCATGAAATCCTGACTCGGATGGTACCTGCAAAAGACACTCCGATACTCAAGTCAAATTTAGTATTCAGCACTCGGTATTCTGAGTATTGTGTAATGACGTACCTGACTCTTGAAATTTGTGCTATTTATATTATTTTAGTGGGCCTTCCTTACTGAGATGGATTAGGGAGCTAGGTCACATTTAGGAATGTATTACCTAGCTCTTGATTGTTGATTAGTCTATCTAACTTCGCTTAAGCATAATTGTATTTGTGGTGTCAGTCGACCCATTGACGGAGACCGAGGCATGGTCTCGGTCGGGCAGACTCTACCAGTACACTTGCCCCCCAAGCTCGAGGATGGTTAGTCCGAAGAGTCTTTACCCGGGGTCTGACACGACGATTGGGATTCCCAAGGTCTGACGTGACGTTGGGCGACGCGTGGACATGTGATATAACGTATATTAATGAGGGTTTTTTTTGCATCATTTGATGAGGATCGTTGGATCAAGAGAGTGTCGAGACCCAAGGCTATAAATTGTGGTCCCATACAGTGTCGAGACACTACTCTTACCCTCTTGGACATCTGAAAGCCTTACTCTAGCGCGTTGCTTAACGTACGTCCCAAGAGGTTAGTCATATCCTCTCTGTCTTCTTCGTCTTTTTCCTTCTCTTCTCCTTTGTCTCCTTCGTCTTCTTCTCCCGACTCCTCCACGACCGAGTCCTTATCGATCGGGACAATCCAGGTATTGCACCCAATGGAGAATGTAGCCAGGGGGACAACCTGGAAGGTGCTACCGACCGATCAGGCTCCTTGGAGCAATCATCCCCCCTCTTAGGGCTTGACTGGGTAGATCCTAAGGTGACTAGGATCACCTCCTTCTTGAGCGAGGTCTCCATTTCTGATATTTTGGGGAGGGTACCGATTTGAAGTCAGATGTTGGCTATGGTATCATGACCATTCAACCCTACCAACCAATCAATACCATATGTATGGGTCGGTCTCCTTTCGAACGTCCCTTTTTCTTTCTGTACTCTTGTTTGTTTTCTAATTTACACACTTCTCTTCCTTTTGACAATTTCACGATGAGCGTCCTTCAGGCGCTCAACGTGGCTCCTTCTCACACTCCTGCCACCTTTCTTAGCTACTATACCTCCCACCCGGCCAAGCCTGTTATTTGGCATTCACTTAACAGTTGGTCGGGTAACGTTCTTTTCAATTCCTTCAACACCTCCTATAAGAACTTCAAGGGTGAATTTTTCAAAGTTTTTATCCAATTCAAGGACATGAAGTTCTTTTTTTACAAAGTCGGTCGGTCGAGGTTTCCTATGTTTTGGACTAGGAACCCTTCCAAGTTTAGAGAGTGGACCCAGTCGACCCCAAGTGCCGAGAAGCGAGAGATTTACTCTCTCTTTAATAAGCTCCCGAGAAAACACCCTACACGGAAGCTGCTGACCGTGTACAAGTCATTTCACCATTGAACGGCCTTCCAGGGAATGTTTGTGTTTTCTCTTGTCTTGATCGTTCATTTTTATATTTGACTTATGTTCTTTTTCTTTTTGGCGCAAAAACCATGCATAACGATGTTCCCCAATCAGATAACCTAGTGACTGCCTTCCATGCGAGTGCTTTAAAACGGGGCAAAGGTCATGGAAGCATAAAGATTGTGGCCGTCGGCAACCGCTCGGCCACTGGTGTCAATTCCTCGGCCCCCTCTGGTAAAAGCAAAAAGAGGCCAAGGGAGGGGGGTAACATAGCCACAACCACTCGCTCCCCGAGCACCATGCCGACCCCCCTCCTCCTCGTTCTTCTTCCATCGTTGTTGACTCTCCTACGCCGACTAATGAATTTGACCGCCCAATCGTTGTTGTCGAGGATACCCCCGAGACTTCGAGGTCACCCCTATCTATACTAGAGGGTGACTTGCAATTTTCCAAGGTAGTGAGGGTCGGCCTAAACTCCACTGTGAAAGATCTGATCCGGGTTGTTCCTGAGGGAGACCTACTTCAAGGCAGCATCAAGTTGTTCTGCCGTGGTCTCGTCATGGCCCGCTTGGGTGATGATGCCTGGGGTCGACGAGTTGAGGAGATCTCCCACCTCGAGCATGAGTTGGCCGAGGCCTCGGGCAACTAGAAGCAGTCCCTGAGGCGAACTCGAATTACGAGGAAAAGTTGGCTCAAGAGGCAGCTAACCGAGAGACTGTCGAGGCTAGGGCGGCTGAGTTGGAGCAGCGGGAAAGGGAAAGGGTGGTCGAGGTGGCCAAGTTGAAGGAGGCCTTGTAGAGGGCCGATAATAGGGTTTCGGTGCTGGAGGCCGAGAGCTTGGAGTTGCGGGTTGAGAAAGCGGCAGTCGAGGCTAATTTGGACAAGACCATTGATGACACGTTAATGTTGGGCCAGAGTTTTGACCAGGCCATCCGCCAGGCTCATCTACTTTACAACGGGCCACCACCTTCCGGCGACTTTGACCCCAACCTGGACGTGTTCGAAGACAGGATGGTGCCTTGTGAGGAGATGCGGGCCTTAACGAGGGCAGTCTGAGAGGCTCCAACCGAGGGTGTTGAAGATGAATACGAAGACTAAGGCATGGTCTCGGTGGAGCGGACCATTATATCAAAATTAAACTTTCATTGCACTAATATTGGCATTATTATTCAAGAGGAAAAACACAATTCATCTCATTCTTTCTATTATTCTCTCAAATAAGATAAAAGGAATGACATGTAAGAACAAATGAAATCCATCCAAATAAGTAGTTTGTACATCTCAGAAATCTGGTTTGGTTGGAAAAGAAGACCTTAGTTTATTGCTGAAAACAATTTTAAATGATTCCATAACTATAGAAATGTTATGATTAATTGCAACCCAGGTGTCTAATGTCAGGGAAAAAAAGTACATAATTAGCCAAAAGGATAGGCCATGGAATGAAGACTATGAACAACAGAGTCGATTATACCATGAGAATCACTGGTACCAGCAAATGTAAGGTGCTTTCGAGCTTCAGCTCTGTCAAAATAAAATGCACCTGATACCAGTTTCTCCTTTGGTTGTAATGTCAACCATATGACTGTGTCGGCACCTTCTTCACTTGTTCTAAGCTTCCCTGAAAGACTGTAAATAATTGAATCAATTATAGGTTATTCCAATGGTGCCAACAATAGTTTACTTTCTTTTCTATGTTGACTCTTTAAGTAATTTCAAGGATAAATACTTAAAGTTTAAGCAAGTAGGTGCATACTATTTGGACTTAAAAAATGTGCTGTAATTTAATTTAGACCTATTTAGACAAACATCCCCCGTTAGAACTTTTAAGAAAAAAAAATTAAAGTAACTTTCCAACAAGTTAAAATTAGTTTATACATAAACTATTTGTTGAAGTTCTCTCGTAGTTGCTCTCAATTTTACTTTTAATAAAGAAGCTCATCCAAACAAAGCCTTAATAATAAACACCAAGAGGTAACAAGAATCAAATCCATGCCTTGTTCATTTATGGTTTTTCTTAATTTTGGGAAAAATCATTCCAGTGTTCTCAGAGGAAGTTGTCAATAAAAAATTGTTAATTCCCCCAAATAAGCTAATTCAAATAGGAAGGTACATAGAAAGCTTTGTACTGAGTCAAAAATCAACTCTGTATGTGAATGGTTTCCTTGTCCAATGTCTTACAGCAATAGTCAATATATTCTATGTACAATTATAGCAGTAACAATGCTTACGATTTCGAGAAGCTTGGCAAACTCTTTGCAACCCCAGGAGTCTCAGCCCAACCTGGGTGCATTGAGTAAAATCCTATCCCTTTGTTCTCATATGTTTTGGCCCATTTTTCTGTTAATGCAACCTTCCATATCAGATATAGACACGATTAGTAATCTTACAAAAATACAGACATGAAAAAAGCATCTAAGATTAGTGTAATCTATTTTAATTGCCTCCAAGATTCCATATAGGAAATAAGGATCTAAAACATATGAAATGCACAGACATGAGCAAACAAAATCTATTTCACTTGCTATCAGAGTACTAGTACTGACTTTGTTTTTGTTTGTATGAATATATAGAGAGGGTTATGCATGACAAAATTGATGATTATCGTTCTCTTCTACTACAAACAAGTAATCCATATGGTATCACAAGTTATGAAAATAGTTAAAAGCTCTTAAAGCAAATGAAGAACAGCCTTGGCAACTAGAATGATGTGACACTTTTTATGTAGAGTGTACCAATTGAAGGTAGATCGAATATAACTACATAAATCACAATACACTCATCTAATTGGTTAAGCCCAAAGCTTATACACTTCAGAATAGAGTCAACTTTTGAAAACTAAGAACTAGATAGATACAGTGCTCATAGCACCAACTGAATACACAAGACTCAATTTTTCCAACAATAAATTACATAAGCAGACCTATGAGTTAGTCGATAATTCAATCGAGTTTAACAGTTTATGCATGGTTAGTTATCTGACGGACATGAGCAATACGCTTGGTTCAAATTAAAGTATCATTATTAGACACACTGAGTTTGACAAATTATAAAAGAATATAAGTAGTTAACAAAAACTTGTGAACACATCACAGTTGATGGATAGAAGCACTTCCTTCTGGTAACCATACAGATATTTTTCTGGAGGTCTACCACCTAATATTTGTCAAGCCATACCATATATGGGTGCCTAAATTTATACGGATCATTAACTGGGAGGTGCAGACAACAAATAATCCTATAAAGCAAGATTGTTGAAGGAACAAAAAGAATTCCAATACTTGTGGGGAGAAAATCAAACCAAAAGAATCACACATGGTAGCATTATCGTGTATTGCGTAAGTTCCCCTTCGATTCTTCAAACTACTCTCGTAGCATTATCGTGTCGTCTTCTGCGAACTTCATATGGGTTGTCAAGGCCACCGCACCCAACATGTTCAGGGAAGATCACCCCAAAAGCAATTTGTAAGTTGAAGATGCGTTAACAATTATGTACTTGATGGTAATCGTCTTGGTCGCGCTTTCATCGGAGAAGGTTGTCCTCAGCTCAACGTACCCTCATACTTCTACCTGATCTCCTGCGAAGCCGACCAAACACCCATCGTATGGCCTCAACTGGTCAAGGGATAACTGCAAGTTGGTGAACGTTCCCAGAACATCACATCAGTTGAGCTCCCCTGATCGACCAAGACTTTGTGCGTGCACCTTCTGCCCTACAGTGACGACATATATCACCACTGAATCATCTTCATGAGGAACCAAGTCTTCCAGGTCAGAACTCGTGAAGCAGAGAGTGGGTTCTAGAGGATGATCAAGTCTACTCGTATCCAGGGACATCACTGCTCGCGCGAATCGTTTACGTTTGGAAGTCGAGCTTCCTCCTCCGGAAAATCCTCCCGAGATGGTGTTCAGCTCTCCGTGGACCGGTGTCTCATGTGTTTGGTCCCTGATAGCAACTTTGCACCAGGCATCTCTTTGCGACCCCATGTTCTGATCCGTCTTTTGGGGAAACTTTAGTTTGTCTGCTACCCCTGGCATACTCAGGAGTGGTTTATAGGATACTCGGAATTTGGGCCGAGTTGTTGATTCTTCCCTGGCCTTCACCTTGGGCTCATCTTTCTTGGTTACATATGGTATGTGCCTCGAGTTTGTTCTCTTCTCGGCGGAGGTTTCATTGACCCGCAGGGGCCAATCTCGATTGCTCTCCTTAGGCTTAGATTGCCTTGAGTGAGAGTTGTCGTTCTTCCTAGGTACGACCTCTTTCGCCTCGATGTGGGCGACAACTCATTCACGTACCTCGAAAAATGCCTCCGCTAGATTCCTAATTAACGAATCACTGAACGGTCCTGCTGCCATCTCTTGTTCAAAGGCGGGGATCATCATCTCTTCATCATGTGTTTGAAGTCTTACCCTGACCATGCAGAACCTATTTAGATAATCTTTCAGTGCCTCTCCCTCCCTTTGTCTAATGCTAAAAAGGTTGTACAACCTCGGGGGCTTGACCTTGTTGACCGATAACTGTTCTCTAAACATCCTGGAGAACTGAGGGAAAGAGGTGATTTGACCATCCGGGATCCCACTAAACCATTGTAGGGTTGTGCCTGTAAAAGTGCCAATGAACATCTTACATCGGATGGCGTCCGATCCTTCAAAGGATGATCATTTGAGCATTGAATGTCATGAGATGATTTTCAGGGTCCTCTACTCCCATGAAAAAGGCGATTTTAGGCATGATATAGTGAGGTGGCACGGGCTCATCCATAATTTCCTGCGATAATTGATGGAAGAGGGCCAAGCTGAACCTCCCATGAAAGACAAGAGCCAAGACAAGAGCGTCTAGAGCCAAGCCAAGAGCGTCTAGAGCCAAACCAAGAGCGTCTAGGACCAAGGCAAAAGCGTCTAGGACAAGGGCAAGAGCACATAGGACCAATTACTAGGTCCATGGCCAAGAGACTAAACGAAGACTTGGACCAAGCTACGGATGGAAGAGATACTTATTTGTATATGTTCCATGAAGGCCCATCAAGTGTAGCTTAGTCTTAATTGTGGTGTAAATAGCATAGCCTTGTGAACCTTTGTTTAATTTCTGCAAATTAGGATTAAGGAGGAGTTAACCTAGATTAGCTACGGTTTCTAGAACCTCCCCACTAATCTAGGACCGGCCATGTGCAAGTTAGAAGGCCATGTGCACCCATGTGCCATGTGCCTCTATGTGCTACTCTTTTACATTTCATTTGGCTTGCATTTGCTCATCATTTAGATCATCATTTTCGGTCCTCCTTAGCCTATAAAAAGAGGAGCCAACCTCATGTATTTCAAGATTAAATTGAGTATTGTTATGCTGCCAAACTTGAGTCATACCTTACTCCTTGCCTAGAATCTAGGTTTTAGTCTTCAATCCTTACACCTTCAAAGGGGCTGGCCGAACCTCCCTAATCTCACACTCTTCATGCACCTTCAAGGCACCCACACTTCCTAGGAAGGCCTTGTTCCATCAACAACCATAAGCTTCCGCAAATTCACCCTAATTTCCACCAAGAAGAAGACCTCAATGCCATCAATAATGACTTGGGATTATCTCTCGATGACGAGTTCAGAGATTGTTCCCTGGTGGAACGATGGTCACGTCGGTGCAGGCTCTTCCGCAATTCCTCATTGGTTTTGCACAACTCCTCATTGGTTTGCACGTGTTCCCCATAGTTATCCGAGAGGCCTCGATTTCTGCCATCGTACGATCTTGCAGAAGCTTTTGCTCAGCTCATGCTTCCTGCTCGGCCTTGGCTTCTTCTTGGATTCGCTCTTGCTCTCTTTGATATTCTTCGTTCGCCTCTTGGAAGACCCTCATGGACTCCATGAGTTGTTGTAAGGCGAGGGCATCGCTTCCTTTGGATCCCAACAGGCCTTGTCTTGTGTTTCTCATCATGTCAGAAGGCTCAGTCACAAATGTGGATGGGATCAAGTATTATCGGGCCGCACGGAGGCGCCAAATGTTCTCGTCGGTTGACCTCGGACGCATTGGGTGGGCGAGCTCCTCTTTACTCTTGTCTCCATTTGGTGCTCCAAGATGTCGCTCCACTGGGACAAAGTGGGTTCTACGTGTTGATCACACTCCGACGATCAAGTTAGTGAGAGCATACAAAATAAATATTCAGTGTCAGTCTCAAGTATTCAGAAACAGCATACCTTTATTAGGGGTCTCAACCCCTTTTATAGATATCCCTTCAACAGTTTTCTCCAATCTCAACAGAGTAAGATTTCAACAGGGAGAATATAATCTCAAAAGAAAACATATAATCATAATAGAAAAACATATTGCCTACATGCACCTTTATCTTCGGGTGCTTAACAACAATAAAACATTTTGTTCACATGTACCTTTATCTTCAGGTGCTAACCACTATATTCCCAACAACTTTTATTTATATTTAATTAGCATATATAATATAACCAATCTGAATATTCCTTCTATTTAATTATCTTTTTTGAGCTGTCTACCAGCATCTGGGCCTAGCTCATGGTCCACCCTTTGGGCCCATACTGGCCCCAAAACCAAGCTGACCTAAACGCTTGGACCGAGCCGAGCTCCTGGCCAATACACTACCAATGGGGTACATGTTGATCCCACATCTGATATCTCTATTTGATGTGGGATCACCAACACTTTTCACTTATTATTTATATACACTAGCATGTCCCACTTCTCAAATACAACTGGTTCAAAAATGTTGGGTTTGTTGACAAAAAGAATTTTCTATGAAATGCAATTCATAAGATAAGTTCAAGAGGTTCTTGTGCCTCCTAACAATTCATAACTCCACAACCTTATTCTCCACCAGCTAGGTATAATATAGCCTATAACTCTTTCCTAATAATCTTGAATAGATTCCCACCGTGATAGCAACCTTCTAACTGTACTAACTGTCACTTCAGTTTATTTGCCCCTAATCATTAGCTGGCCAAGTCAAACCTTTATTCCCTACATAAACCCTTTCAATTAGGGGTTTGCTTTTGTTAAATCCAAGACGAACAGAACCTAGTTTAAGTTTTGATTAGTGCAAACAAATATTTGTTTTCATCTAAGAATAGACAATATTGTTTGTCTTAATAAAGTCTTCTTCTCGCGCATAAATATATCAGTGGAAAGAAATAGATGAAATATATTTCTGAGATATCTTACAAATGTGATTACAGTCTCTATTTATAGACTGTTTTACAACCTAATTAAAGAAAGAAATAATAGGCAATGAAAGCCAGAAATAATGAGTGTTTAAAGCTGTACAAATCAAATAAAATCAAATCACTAACAAATCTGTCCTAATAAATATAAAATGGAATCTGCACTTAATTATAACATAATTCTCCTGATTATGCAACACTCCCCCTCAAGTTGGTGAATGTATATCTATCATTCCCAACTTGCAAGTAAGATCTTCGAATTGTTTTGTGGGAAGTCCCTTAGTAAACATATCTGCCAATTGGAGTCTTGAAGGGATGTACTCAGTGGCTATAAGACCATCATCCAACTTCTCTTTAATAAAGTGTCGGTCTATCTCTACGTGCTTTGTTCAATCATGTTGAACCGGATTGTGTGCAATACTGATAGCGGACTTATTATCACATGCTAAACCCATAGGAGCTTCATATTTTATTTTTAGGTCATCAAGTATGATCTTCATCCATAAGAATTCACACACCCCTTGAGCCATGGCTCTAAATTCTGCCTCTGCACTTGATCTTGCAACTACATTTTGCTTCTTGCTCCTCCATGTCACCAGATTTCCACCCAAGAACATGCAGTAGCCTATGGTGGATCTCCTATCAATAATCGATCCTGCATAGTCATCATCAGTATATACTTTCATGGATAAGTTTTCCCCCTTTTTGAATAGCAATCCTTTTCCTGGAGAGGCTTTTAAGTACTAAATAATTTTATCTACTGCCTGCAAGTGTCTTTCTCTTGGATCATGCATAAATTGACTAACCACACTAACTGCATAGGCTATATCTGGCCTAGTGTGTGAAAGATAAATGAGTTTTCCCACAAGTCTTTGATATTGTGTCTTCTCCACTTTTGGGTTTTCCTCATCATTCCCAATCCTATGATTTTGCTCTATTGGCACTCCAGTGGGCTTACAACCCAACTTACCAATCTCTTTGAGAAGATCAAGGATGTATTTCCTTTGAGAAATAAAGATGCCCTGTCTCGAGTAAGCAACCTCTATCCCAAGGAAATACTTCAACTTCCCAAGATCCTTCATTTCAAATTGAACAGCTAGTCTCTCCCTCAAATTTTGTTTTTCAATCTCATCATCACCTGTAATAATCATATCATCTACATAGACCAAAAGTAGAGTGAGTTTACCATTCTGAGAATGTTTTATAAACAGAGTATGGTCACCTAGGCTTTGTCGGTACCCCAAAGATACCATAGCTTGAGTAAACCTTCCAAACCAAGCACGAGGTGATTGTTTAAAACCATATAGGGCCTTCTTAAGTCTGCACGCCTTATTCCCTTCATTAACAATACCATAACCAGGTGGAATCTCCATGTATACTTCTTCCTCCAAGCTTCCATGCAAGAAGGCATTTTTAACATCAAATTGATGCATTGCCCAACCAAAGTGTGCTGCCAGGGAGAGAATAATCCTGACGGTATTCATTTTTGCCACTGGAGCAAAAGTCTCCTCATAATCGATCCCATAGGTTTGAGTGTACCCTTTTGCAACCAACCTTGCTTTATACCGATCCAGTGTGCCATCAGACTTATACTTAACTGTGTATATCCACCTACAACCCACTGCTTTCTTATCTTTTGGTCTCTCTACAATCTCCCAAGTCTCATTCCTTTCTAACGCGCTCATTTCTTCATTCATGGCTCGAATCCAGTTCTCATCTTTCAAGGCTTCTTGTACCGATGTAGGGATTTTGATAGAATCAATAGCTGAAAGAAAACTCTGGTGCTGCATAGAAAGTTTTTCTGTAGACACAAATTGGGATATAGGATATTTGACACAAGATCTTTTTTCTTTTCTCAAGGCAATAGGTAAATCATTTAGGTTAGGTTCAAAACCAGTATTTAAGGTGTCCTCAAGAGTCTCACTGGTATGAGTTCTTACCTCCGGTTCAGACAATTGAAGTTGTTGTTCGACCAGGACGGGTTCTTGTTGCCTTCGCTGATATTGTTTTCCAAAATATTTGTCTTCATTATTCTTCTCTGATAATGATGTTGGTGCAGGGTCTTTGTCATCCTCCCTAAGAACGAAATCCTGCAACAAAGGAAAAGGTGGCAACTCAAGGTCCTCAGCTTCTTGAATACTCTCCCCCTGAAGCTGAGAACTAGGAAAGAAAGACTCTGTTTCATGGAAGGTGACATCTTTGGAAATATAAACTTTACGACTTTGAGGATGATAACATTTGTACCCCTTTTTGTTGGGGGCATAACCGATGAAGACACATTTGATGGAACGAGGATCTAACTTACCCCGATAAGGACTATGAACATGGACAAAAGCAGGACAACCAAAGACACGATTCTGAAGACTATTCAACATGGGAATAGAAGGATAGAATGTGGTCATAACCTGAATAGGAGTAACACCCTCTAGAACCCGAGAGGGTAATCTATTAATCAAATAAGTGGCAGTCAGAACTGCTTCCCCCCAGTAAGATCTAGGAACAAATGTTTGGAAAAGTAAAGCTCGAGTAACCTCAAGGAGATGACGATTTTTCCTTTCAGCAACCCCATTTTGTTGAGGAGTGTCCACACAGGTTAATTCATGAACAACTCCATTTTCCTCAAGGAACTTGGAAAGGTTTTGGTTCACATATTCTCTTCCATTATCAAAACGCAATCTCTTAATTGGACTTTCAAATTGTGTTTGAATCATTCTGTAAAACTTTACAAACAAGTGAAAAACTTCAGACTTATCTTTCATGAGGAATATCTAAGTAACCCGAGTACAATCATCAATAAATGAAACAAACCATTTTGCACCCGAGATATTAGGAATAGGTGAAGGTCCCCATACATCTAAATGAATAAGATCAAAAGGTTTAGAACTTTTATTACCATTGGGAGGAAAAGTTGTCCGATGGTGTTTAGCAAACTGACAAACATCACAATGAAATGACTCAGCAGACACTTTTGTAAATAAAACAGGAAATAAGGACTTTAGGGTACTAAATGGAGGATGACCAAGACGTCTGTGTTGAAGCCATATCTGAGAGGATGACCAAGATTCACGACCTTGCTGAAGATTAGAAGTGTGTGCCTGTAGTCTAGCACCCTTTTTACTTTCTTCATATAACCCGTCCTGCTCTTTAGCAATTCCAATAGTCTTCCCCGTGGCAAGATCCTGAAAAACACAATGGGAAGGAGAAAATACCACTGCACAATTTAAATCTTGGGTAATCTTTTGAATAGACAAGAGGTTATTGGATAGTTTGGGAACATGAAGCACATTTTTTAAAGGAAATGAAGGTTGAAGGTGAATGTTACCACGACCATTAATGGGGGTAGTGGAACCATTAGCAACAGTAATATATGGCTTACCGGATAAAGTAGTGTAGGATGAAAAAGAAGAGGAATGAGGTGTCATATGATCAGTAGCACCAGAGTCTATAATCCAGATATTTTCAGTACTAGAAGCATTAAAGGATAAAAAACTAGAACTCTTACCACTCATAGTAAAGGAACAATAGTTAGATGGCTTACTAAGGGAGTCCATGAGAGTTCAAAACCAACTGAGTTTTTCAAATTGGCAAAATTTGATCCTATTCACACACACAAAAAATCCGCCGGAAAAATGTGGCGATTTCTGGCGGCCGGCGGCGGTTTCCGACGAGCAGTGGCAGTTCCGGCGAGCGACGGCAGTGGTGGTCGGTGGTGGTGGTCGGCGGTGGTGGTCAATGGCGGTGGCAGTAACGGTCAATGGTGCAAGGTGGTGGTGGTGGTCAATGGAGAAAGGATAAGGAAAATAGAAAGTTGCAGCAATGAAGGCTGTCCAAAAAAAAAAATAATTGCAGCAATGAAGGCTGTCAAGGAAAATGATTACAGCAATGAAGGCTAAAAAAAAAAAAATTGCGGAAGCAGAATCTCCTAGATCAGGAGCTCTGATACCAAGTGGAAAGAAATAGATGAAATATATTTCTGACATATCTTACAAATGTGATTACAGTCTCTATTTATAGACTGTTTTACAACCTAATTAAAGAAAGAAATAATAGGCAATGAAAGCCAGAAATAATGAGTGTTTAAAGCTGTACAAATCAAATAAAATCAAATCACTAACAAATCTGTCCTAATAAATATAAAATGGAATCTGCACTTAATTTTAACATAATTCTCCTGATTATGCAACAATATCATATGTAATTACGTCATCTATCTGGATTTTCCTTTTCATGCATCTGTTTAGCAGCATGTTGCATCTGATAAGTGTTATTAGAGTGACCATATGTTTGCATCATCTGCTTAAGCTACATCTGATATAAATATTCTCTCGTAATACACAGTTAAAGACTACATCTACTTAATCATTTCCAACAGAATGTCCTTGAAAAAGGCAATCATCTCCACTAGACTTTTCGTGCTTGGTCTTGAAGTTTAAAATACGCAAAAGTCAAGATATACAGAAACGAGTGATCTACAGAAGAAAAAACAACAAACTCTATGAACCACCTACAAAATCTGAGCCACCTACTTTCTGCACCAATTGTGAAGTGACTACTGCAGAAAAATGAGTAAAGTGTGCTATCAAAAAACGAGACCAATTGGTTAAAGACATTAAATGCCCTTATTAAAGAAACACACAGAGCACTTAATGCAAAACAATCAAGTACTACAGCGTTCACCACATGCAAGACAAAGAAAGAGAACCACTGAGACAACAGCTAGTTGAAGCTTCTCAGTATAAAAGGAGAAGAAGACATAGAAGTTACAAGGAAGGAACTCTTTCGCTATTAAAAATTTCATCTTCTTCCAAGCAAATATTTTCTTTTCTATAAATAGCTCTTTACTCTTTTGCATATCCAGAGAGTATTTAAACTTAGTATGCCATATCTTGTACTCATCTTTCAGGACCTAAAACCTATGTCAAGATTGGGCAAAACTTTTATCTTTTTGTAAGAACACCATTATCTATAATCCAAGAGCATATTGTTTGTGAAAGAATAATTGTGTGGTTAGCTTAGAGAAGCTAAGTAAAGAATACTTGTGTTGTAGCTAAGAATACTAATGCTTAATAGTTGTTAGTGGAACTTGATTAGTTTGCTCAACAACTAGATGTAGTCTCACGTTAGACTTAATAAAATCACTTTAATCTTTTCTTCTCTTTATCTGCTTGTGATTTATTAAACTAACCTTGAGATTGTGTTTTATCATTTGTCAAAACAAGTTTAAACCAAGATCATCTGTTGTGCTTATTTTCATCTGCACACATATTAGACTCAGTCGGATTTCTCCTTCATTTATATAAAAGTGCAGACGATTGCTTCCCTTTTTTTGCAAAAAAGGTTTAAAAAAACTTTAAAAACACAATTCAGTCCCCTTGTGTTTTCTGCGTTTTATACTATCACTAACTAAATGGGTGGAGCCACATAATAGACACATATTTTGATTATTTGACCATCCCTTCATAGGATGGTAGTTCCATAAAACATGAAGACCAATTACAAGATTCTTTCTAAATTTCCTAGAAAAGCATGAAATTCCATTTGCTCTATTAAAACTATCTCCATTCAAATTATAATGGATCTTAACACAAAGGTAGATGATAATATTTAAAAGGTTAGGATGTTATAGGAAAACACATTTCTTACAACTGGAGGAAGTTAGCAAATCCATCGTCATCAATTACAATGTACACAAAGAAATAAGCTCACAAAAAACAATTGAAAGGTTAATGAAACAGTCAGTAATAGTTTCAGCAGCAAGCCCTCCCTTTAAAATCTGCAATTCCTTATATACTCTTTAGACCAGGTAAGATATTTCATCACAATTTAAAGTTATAACGTAAAACAAGAAATAAAAGTACCCAATGTAGTCATTAGCTTAACTGACCTGAACACGCTTGTTTCGAGCATATTGTTTAACCCCGTTAAAATTGCTGTCTGAATACTGGGTATAAACAACCAAATAAGTATGTCATAATCTTACAAATGATTGAGTAAGCTGACAATATCATAACACAGTTACCTGTAGATCTTTGGTCAAAGGAGAAGTATACATTCCACCAGAAGAAACTGTAATGACACGCGCATCAGGGGAAGCTTTCTCCAGTATTGGAACCATTAATTCTGTTATGGTGTAAGTTCCCAACACATTTACAGCAAAGTTCAACTCAAACCTGGACTATGACAAATTACATGAAAAGTCACCAAATCAAATCAGGGGTTATACAGGTAGAATTAACAATTTGTCTATTCCCGTAAGAAACAAAAATTACTCACCCTTCTGGTGTGGTGACTCGATTTTGCTCAAGTATGCCGGCATTGTTAACCTTGATGCAAGAAATTATGTCCACATTAGATTTTACTCAAGAGAATAGGCTAACTTAATATAATTACCATGTCAATAAAGCTACATTACAATCATGTTGGGAAGTATTATATTTTGTTGAAATACAACAGAGAATTTACCAACACATGAAGTGGCACATTTCTTTTAGAAAACCTGGAAGTGAATGACTTGATCTCATTGACAGAAGAAAGGTCACAAATCTGCAAGATAAATTAGTTAGTCATATAATATCATAATGGATTAATTTCTAAATGATTTCAGTTTATCCACTAAACTGTGGGAAGTGCCATTATAAAGCTCATGTACAATGAATGGAATTAGAAAATTCTGATGTTTTTTATTTTGAAAGTTCAAAAGAAAAAAGGATTGATGAATTAAAATACAAGAGAAGAGTAATACCTCCAAATGAACATTTTGGTTGCCAGTTCTAGTTTGAATTTCAGAAAGAGCAGCCTCTCCTCTCTCCTTATTACGACATACAAGATAGACAGTTGCACCACTGGTGAAAATCATTAACAATATCACATAATTACAAACTTAAGAGAATAAAATTCCAAAAACAAACTTAAGAGAAAGTTCAAAACCGCTTTGCTAGACCCTCAGCCGTTGCATAGCCAATTCCAGAGTTAGCACCAGTAACAATGCAATTTTTCCCAGGCATTTGTATTTCCATGTCCTCTGGTTTGAAGTTCCTAGAATGATCACTACAAAAATTTTGATTTATACATCAGCCAAGAACATAATGAGGCTAAATAAGAACAACACTAACAAAAGCTATCTGCTTTATATTATTCTTGTTGAAAATATATGCCTAAATATCTGTTATTTGAATTAGTTTTTAGGATACTTTTATGCTATGTTTTCAATTATTAAAATATTGTTAGATAAAGAGAAAGAAATATATATGTAGAGAGAGAGAGTCCATGAATAAAATATTGTTGAAGCTGTTCACATATTACACCTCTTATCCTTCTCAAATGTAAATTTAAGATATAAAAACCAACAATTATGCTTTCCTTTGGATCGGTTTCTGCTATTCAACTTAGACAATAACTAGTGGCCAATATTCTTCTTCATTCTCAATTTCTGCTAGTGTTTTTGTTATGCAATTTTCAAATATCTCAGAACCAGGGTCAGACTCAGTAACACACATATATTCAATCCCGTAAGTTCCCCAAATAATTCAAAAAATATATATAAACAAAGGGATAAAATATACTTTAGGCCATTCAAGATTTAGTCAAAATTTGTTTGTCTATACTATTAAAAAAATGTGGATTTGGTCCTTATATTTTTTAATTCAAGTGGATTTCGTCCCTAAATAAAAAAAAAAAAATCAAGTATATGTTTAAACGAGCTTCTCTATAAACCCTTCCAAGGGAGAAAGAAATAAGAAGGATCAAAACGAATTTGACTTCTTTCTAAACTAAAATTAGCTTATATACAAAAATTAGAAGAATTATGAGATAACTTACACAAATTAGCTCATGTATACGCTAATTTGAGGTTATAATAAAGATCTTAGTTTTCTTCTTATAAAGAAATTAGTCCAAACAGATCTTATATGATTGAGACGAAAATCTACCACGTTCTAAAATTATGAGGACAAAACCATCAGTTTCAAAATATAGGGACTAAAACCAGTTCTGATCAAATCTGGAGATAACTGGAACACATTTGTTCCTTAACAAAATTATCACAATTCAAGTCCAGAGTTAATGTTGTTGAACCAAGCCACACATTCCTCAATCTTAAGAGTTAGATAGCATATAACATCATCATAATAATAATAATAATACTAAGTGAAAAAGAAATAACAAAAGGAACTCACAGGAAAGCAGCTTTGGTGAAATTTAGGTACCCAAAAACAGAAAAAGCCGTTTGTCTCCATGTCTGTTTGAAACAGAAAAGTATGAAGTTTAAAGCGCCAAAAAGAAGAAGCAATGCAAAAGTGAGTGGGAATTGAGAAGTTGACCTGGAGAAGAACCATGGCGAGTGTTACAGTGGAGAAGTGAAGTTGAAGTTGGAATTGAAACGTTCCATTCTTCATTAGCTAAGCTCACGCTGTGTTCCCGTACGTCGCATGTTTTGGAAGAAATTGGAGACAACAAACGACGTGGCAGAATCTTCACCACTATTTCAACAAATGACTTCTTAACCATCCTTAGCAATCGAAATATTTTCAATTCATGATTAATAATATTGTATAAGAAACTAAATAAAGATTTCCAAAATAATATCAATATCTAATTTTACATCATTAATGATTATATTCATATTACCGTAAACAATTTGTTTACTAACGAATCATTTACAACAAATGAAAAATAACAAATGTTTCATGTGATATAATTAATAAAAAACTGAAAAATAACATAAAATCTTAAGTAAAATTAAAAGAAAAGATATAACCTTAAGTCAAAAAGAAATAACGATATAAGGTTGAAGAGATATATTATAACATATGTGATTCTATTAATAGTAATTGTGTCGGGATGTTTTTACATAATTGAGTGCTTTTTAAAATGTAATTAAAAAATCATTTTTAATGTGTATCGTAATTCTATATCGTCTCTCAAATCACATCTATCTAATAATTATTTTATCGATTTTCATATCTTAAATTACTTTCGAGTTAATTTTCTTTAAGTTTGTTGGATTTTCTCGAGTTTTACTAATTTTTTTATTTTTATTTTTTTTAGATGCACGACATTTTTCGAGCCTTCTCAGTTTTTATGTTTCATACTTTATATTCCATTCAAATCTTGAAAAAAATTTCCAAACAGTTGCACCTGATAGAATAATTCTTAGAAATATGCATGTGTCAAGAGTCATTGAAGTTACTCTTTTCCCTAAAAATTTGTTATTGAAAATTCTTCACTGTAAGAGGTTCTTAGACTTGGTAACTTTATTCTTGTATTGATCTTGTAAGAGGTTATAGAAGATAAGCTTAAAGTGAACTACCCTGCCAAAATTCTTATCTACACTTTAAACACTATGTAAATATGTAAGTGAGAAAGTTATTTTCTAAACAATACTTATTGTATGCAATTTGGAGAAACAAATAAAATAATATTCATGTTATAAATCAAGAGTGATCATGAAAATATTTACATCTATTGATTGACAGTTAAATTTTATATGGGATGTTTCTTTCTGTACCTTGTCAAATTTGTCCCATCAATTAGGTGAATGACTAAAATACCTCATCTAATTCTTCATATTTTGAAAAAAAAAATTGGAAAAATTTATTTCGGAAAACACAATTTTTAAACGTGCATAGTACATTCTAAAATGTTTATTCCAAAATATATTTTATTAATTCTAGAATGTATGTTGAAGAAACATTATAAAAAAATAATTGAAAAGTCATTTTTAAGAGAGGTAAAAAAAGTATCTTCCATATTGGTGGGTGCAGGGAGAAATTTGTTGGGGGTGCAGTAAGAAGCATCCCTTGACATGTGATCAAGAACTGGAAATATTCTTAAGTTAGAATAAACCAGTATAGGTTGTTTCTCTCTACACCATATCATATGCACCCAACATTAAATTAAGTTGCAGAGGAGTTTTTTTTAATTGTGTTATGCATTTTGAGTGGAGGTGATGGTGGTGAATTGGTTCCTATGGTGGTGGAACGAAGTCATTATTATTAGGTGCGGTGCAAATTTTTTCTGAGATCAGGAAATCCATTTACGTTTTGTGTTTTAGCTAATAATGGTGTTGAAGAGTTACCAAATCCCGATATGTGGAAGGCTTCATGTTTGCTTACAGATGCATAAATCCAAAAGTGGTTGTTATATACTCTGAATTTGGATATCCGAAAAGTCATTTTCGTGCTTCATTTAAGCTTTCAGATGGTCATATCCAGAAGTAAGTTATGAGTTCTGAATTTCTACTAGTATATGGACCCGTGCAATGCACGGGAATATTTATAATATTTATTATTTAAATAAAAATATTATAATAATAAATCTATATATTAAAATTAAGAATTATTTTAGAGTAAATTAAAATTATAAATCAAAATTACATCAATTATTGAAGTATTAGTAAAGAAATAAGAAAAATCAAATCGATCAATTATTCAATTATTAGTAAACAATTAAGAATACATAAAAAAACAAAAATAAAAAATTGACCCAGTGTATTATATTTATTGTCATAGCAATGTATAAATATATTTAGATAGATGTTTTCTCAAATTTAAAAGGGAAGGCAGGTTTCCATAAATAGTAAAGTTTTGTTGTTGTGAATAATTGTGCTTTAGCGTTTTCTTTTTGAAATTGCCAATGGGTATTTTGTAGCCTGAGCATTTTCTTGTTCATCAAATTGGCAAAGGGTGTTTTGTATCTGCAAAATATAAAGCATACATAATCTTTTAGATACAATATTCATGAGGTAGTCATATATTCATAATTTTATAAGTCATATATTCATGTAGTTGTCTTATAGATGTTAACCACATAGAAAATGGTAAACACATTGTTTCAAAAACAGCAAGCCAGAACTTAAATGTATACACCTACATGTATGCATAATAATGTAAGTCACTGTATTCTGTTTTCATATTATTAAATAAAGACTTTTGACATAATAAATTGTAACATAATGCAATATCTCATTAATGATAGGAAATACTATTATAGAATAAATATGAACTTCATTACTTGTGGCCAAGTGTATTTAAGGCTCAATTAAGACAACAATAATTTCATGGGAAATGTAAATAAATTCGATAACAAAAGAAGTAAGATGTATTTTTAAATTCAAAGCTTTATAACAGAAAATATACTCAGTAAGAGAACAAAACATACTAAAAATAATACAAATGGACTACATAGTTGCTTTTCTTTAGGTGCTATAATATGAGGGTTGATCAATATTGTATTCAATGTCAACATATCTCATTTCGCATATGATGTTAATTGCATCATTGCAAAAAATAATAAATAAAAGAGAAATGTCAATAAAAGAATGGACAATTAATAGAATTATGTAAATATTGAAAATGAATAAGAATGATTTTGTACCTGTCATAGGTTTTTGTCTCAGTAGTTTAAAGAAATGTACTGCTCAAGTTAATAGTTATGAAACAAATAAGATAAAATAATATGATACAATAAATTTAATTAGCAAAAGTTCTATGGACTTTTGATGATTATGCTGCTTGTTTTTATAAACAAAGAACCATACAATTCATAATTATATAATATATAGATCTTTGTCCCCGTGTCCCCGTGTCCCCGTGTCCCCGTGTCAGTGTCTATGCTACAAAGATTAGTAGTCCACAAATTAATTATAAATAAAAAGGAATGACTAAATTTTTGCCATAACAAATACATTACAATAGAAAAAAAAAATTGAACAAATTTACATTATATAAATAATTATCTAATATTATGTTCCCATATAGTATTTACGAAGAAAATGAAGTACTATTCACCAACTTCATGTTAAGTTAATATGCAAAAATCTCTCAGAATAATTATTGCAATTAAAAAATTAATTCATTATATTATACCAAGTACACCTATAGTAAAAGTAATAAAAAATGTGTGGTCTTGCAAAAACATAGTTTAGGCGAAAATCATATTAAATTATGAAGTCACATTTTGTCATATAAATTAATACTTGTGCACATAAATCTTTATTGTCAATTTATATAATTCATAATTATATAATATATAGATTCGTGTCCCCGTGTCCCTGTGTCCCCGTGTCCCCGAGTCCCCGTGTCAGTGTCTATGCTACATAGATTAGTAGTCCACAAATTAATTATAAATAAAAAGGAATGAATAAATTTAACAAATACATTACAATAGAAAAAAAATAATTTGAACAAATTTACATTATATAAATAATTATCTAATATTATGTTCACATAAGAAATTTACGAAGAAGATGAAGTACTGTTGACCAACTTCATGCTAAGTTAATATGCAAAAATCTTTCAGAATAATTCTTGCAATTAAAAAATTAATTCATTATATTATACCAAGTACAATTATAGTAAAAGTAATAAAAAAAATGTGTGTTTATTCCATAAACATATTGTAGGCCAAAATCATATTAAATTATGAAGTCCCATTTTGTCATATAAATTAATACTTGTGCACATAAATCTTTATTGTCAATTTATATAATTCATAATTATATAATATATAGATCGGTGTCCCCAGTGTCTATGCTACATAGATTAGTAGTCCACAAATTAATTATAAATAAAAATGAATAAATAAATTTTTGCCATAACAAATACATTTCAATACAAAAAAATAATTTGAACAAATTTACATTATATAAGTAATTATCTAATATTATGTTCCCATAAGATATTTACGAAGAAAATGAAGTACTCTTCACCAACTTCATTCTAAGTTAATATGCAAAAATCTCTCAGAATAATTATTGCAATTAAAAAATTTATTCATTATATTATACCAAGTACACTTATAGTAAAAGTAATAAAAAAATGTGTGTTTCTTCGAGAAACATATTGTAGGCGAAAATCATATTAAATTATGAAGTCACATTTTGTCATATAAATTAATACTTGTGCACATAAATCTTTATTGTCAATTTATATAATTCATAATTGTATAATATATAGATACGTGTCCCCGTGTCAGTGTCTATGTTACATAGATTAGTAGTCCACAAATTAATTATAAATAAAAAGGAATGAATAAATTTTTGCCATAACAAATACATTACAATAGAAAAAAAAATTGAACAAATTTACATTATATAAATAACTATCTAATATTATGTTCCCATAAGATATTTACGAAGAAAATGAATTTACATTAAATAAAGGTCTTATGGTGAGGAGGATCACTTCACATGGAGCTGAATAAAACATAATCTAAGAAGTCGAGGGAAACCCCAATTAGTAAACTATTCATGAGTTGAAAAATCTAAATGACTGAAAACTTCATTTATTTAATGGTATTTGATATTTATAAATTTTCAATTAACGTTTATAAACTAAAATAACTTTTATTTGTGTAAAACATTAAATCATTTAATTTTTGTATTTATTTAAGAATTTGAATGAAATGCTATATAATAGTAATCTTGGACATTTTATATTAATCAGAAAGGTAATTAATGTTGTTAAAATTTTAAAATTTGAAATTCTGAAAAATTAAATATTTGAACATTTGTAATAATAATAATAATCTTGGAATTGGAAATTGTGTGTAGGAGAAGAAGTCAGAAAAAGAAGACATGAATCACAAAGGTAATTAATGTTATTAATGTTGTTGAAATTTTAAAATTTTAAAATTTTAAAATTTGAAAATCTGGAAAATTAAATATTTGAAAATTATTGGTAATAATAATCTTAGAGTTATAAGTGTGCAGAAGAAGTCAGAAAAAGAAGATATAAATAAAAAGGTAATTAATAATCTTGGAATTGTAAAAATTAAAAATATGAAAAATTAAATATTTGAAGATTATTAATAACAATAATAATCCTCGAATTGGAAATAATATATGCTAATATGCTTAAATAAAATAAACTTGAAAAAATTAAATTAAGTAGAAAAATTTATTTTTTTTAAATTATTATTTATGTAGAAAATAAAATAATTTAGGATTCTTATTTGTTTAAAATTTTGAAAAACTTAGAAATCTTATTAATTTTATATTTTTATCCAAGAGAAATTAAATAATTTAGAATATGGATATATTTAGAATTTTGAAATTTAATTAATTTAGATTTTTATTTAAAAATGACATTATATAATTTAATTTTTTTATTAATTTTCAATTTTTATTTAAGAATGACATTAAATTTTTGGGACTTATATTTATTTAGGATTTTAAAAACTTATAAATTTTATTTAGCTTAGATTTTTATTTAAGTAGGAAATAAAATAATTTCAAATTTTATATTTATTTCATATTTTTAACTTTAATTATCATTAATATTTTATTTTATTGATTAATTTGCCAATATTATAATTTATAATGTGTTCATAAAATCAAATGGAAACAAAATCAAAGAGATTAACTTTGTTATGATTTGGCAGTCTTTACTCTATTCCATGATATCTGTTTATACATTCATATAAAATCAAATTAACTTCACGTGTTATGGTTTGAAAATCTTGATTTATGATTTAAATTTAAATTATGGTTTAAGTGAATATTTGTTTTACTGCATTAACAAAAACATACTATCGAGTAGTTACTAAAAATTGTATGAAGAAAACCAACACCGTATACATTGTCAAAATTAGTATAATTCACTATAATTCAGTACAAATTATGTGGAGCTGGACACAACAAATTAGGTCAACTACAATTTAAAATTTAAAATAAAAAAATATAATTATATAACATATTACATTGAAATGTGAGAAGGAGAAAACAAACCAATAAACAGCATTCGCCAAAAAGATAAAAGACAATACAAAACTCCATCAGAAACTTCGATCGGAAAAACCTAGAAAAGCCAGTAACTTTGAACAGAAAAGCCTGGAACTTTTAACATAAAACGAAGAAGGTCAAAAATAGTGGAGAAAACAAACCATAAAACAGATAAAGAGTATCGTTTGAAAAGATAATAGACAAAAAATATCAAAACACAACAGAAATGTGAGAAGGAGATGAACAAAGGATAGAATAAATTACCTGAATCATGGACAATGAAAAGAAGAAAAACGAAGAAATAAAAAATGGCTCGAAATAGCTCGAACAGAAATAAAAAATGGAGATTAAGGATGAGCTAAAATGTTGAACATAAAACAATACAAAACTCCATTAGAAACTTCAATTAGAAAAACCTTGAAAAGCAAGAAATTTTAAAACCTGAAACTTTGAACGGAAAACAAAGAATGTTAAAAAGATTGGAGAAAACAAACCATAAAATAGATCAAGAGTATCGGTCGAAAAGATAAAAACGAACAACTTTAATCAAAAAATCCCAAAAAATACAAAAACGTAACAAACAGAGTACAAAAAATATAAAAAACGCACCAGAAATGTTAGATTGAGATGAACAAAGATATAAAAGATTACTTGTTCCATGGAGAATGAAAAGAAGAAAACCGAACAAAAATAAAAATGTTGATCTATACAACACCGTATATATATAGTAAAAAACAATCGTCATTTCCATTTCAAATTTCAAAAGAAGGTGCCATTTCTACATATGTCTAATGGTGATTTTAGGCAAAAATGTTTTCCAATACAGTAGCTCTGCAGTTGACGAAATGGTGAAAAAGAGTACAGGAAAAAAAATGAGAGAAACGGACAAAAGATTGAGATGCGATTAGGGTTTGAGAAAAAAACGGGATGAGAGAGAAAAAGGGTTTTAAAGAGAGAGGATTGAGAAAGCAAAATGAGAGAGAATGGGGAAAACAAACGGAATGAGAGAGAAAAAAAATGAGTTTGAAAATGTGCTACGTGGCACGTTCTGGTTGGCCCGGATGTGTTGTGTTGATTGGTGAAAGTTTTTCTACTTTTGGTATTAAATGTTTTTGATTTTTTTTTCAAAATTTTGTGGAGAGGACACATGTTTAAACTTACCCTGAGAGTTCTCTCCATTTGTATTATGTATAGATGCCTTTGAAGGAATGAGGTTCAAATGAATATGAAATAAATCGACGAATGCAATTAGAAGAGGACGAAAAGAGAATGAACATCAATATGAAATGCACATAATAATGGATGAAAATAGTACACTTCAAACAATTAAACCGGATGAACATCAATATCAAAGAAATCTAAGAATCGAATGAGAAGCAGAAAAAAAAAGATATTAAATGCAGTGCAAAATCAATCCAGAAGATGAGGTATATGTAGTCCGAAAAAGACGTCACAATTCATCCGAAATCAAATTTGAATTTGAAAAAACATTACCTTGTTTGTGATTTATGATTCTTCTGCAAACACAGTTGCGAAAAAAGACCCCAATTTAAGCTTTGTTGATAGAAGAACAAAACCCTAATCCTCCCTTATGAAGACATTGCTTTTGGGTCAAATGTGAATCACTGAACCCTTTAGAAGTTCCGTAAGAGTGACACAGTTGCCAAAATGGTGAAAATGAGTAAAGGAAAAGGACATAAGCAAGGGCGGAAGGGCTGCCATTAGGGTTTCAGATAAAAAAGAGTTTCAGAGAGAAAAACAATAGAGAAAATGGAATGAGAGAGAGAAGGAAAACAAAACGGAATGAGAAAGAGAAAAAAGTGAGTTTTAAAAAGTGCTACGTGCCACATTTTGGTTGGTCCAGGTGTGTTGTTTTCATTGGTGGAATTTTTTCTACTTTTGGTATTAAATGTTTTTTATTTATTTTTTTGTGAAAATTTCTAGAGAGGACACATGTTTAAACTTATCATGAGAGTCCTCTCCATATTTCCATCACCAATCTTTAGAATCCAATCAACAAATTATTTGATATCCCCAACACTTCCAACTGATTCCTGACTTGTTAATCTCACATTCTCTAGAAGTTCCAAAACTTTGCAGTATTTTCATAATTGAGAAAAGTTTATTGTTGCCTTTACAATGTCGTATCTTGAACCCTTCGTGTCAACAAATAAAATTTGCCTAAAAACACCTCATAATACAGCAAATTTACCATGAGAAGGCTTGTTACTATTTTGTTCATCTACAACCTTCATAATAATAATATCATAAAATAATTATAATAAAAATAGTATAAAATTGTATATATTAATTTTAATTAACATTTTTTAGAATGATTTGATATAATGTAATGTGTAGATTTTGAAACGTATTAAATAAATTGTACGTGTGAACAAATCATTACATATTAGTTAAAATAAATAATTTAATAATTTTCAAATATAAATAATTCAAATTTTCAAATAAATAAATTCTTAATATAGTAAGTGTAAGTCATTATTAACAATGTTTACTGTTGCAACAATCTTTACTTTAAAAGTAATAAATTTTAATGTTTTTTATGTAGAGTTTATCTTTACTTTAAAAGTAATAAGTTTTAATGTTTTTTATGTAGAGTTTGTAAAAGTAGCATTGATTTTAATTTGTGACTTTATTTGTACATTTGTTAACATATTATAAAAAAACATTTTGTTAAATTAGAATTACTTAACAAATACATATTAAAATTTGAATTATTTAAGAATTTTATTGATTTTCGATTTTTATTTAAGAATGATATTATAAATTTTTGGATTTTTTTTTATTTTAGATTTTGAATAATTTAAAAATTTAATTTTTTTAAATTTTCATTTAAGTAGAACATTAAATTATTTAGATGGAATTTATTTTAGATTATTATTTAAGTATGAATATTAAAAAATTATGGATTTATATTTATTTAAGATTTTGAAAATTTTATTTATTTAATATTTTTTAAATAAAAAATAAATTAATTTAAGATTTTTATTTATTTAAAATTTTGAAGAACTTATAAATTTTATTTATTTAAAATTTTATTTATTATACGATTATGACGGTATGTGTTAACATATTATTATTTTATTATTACTATTATTAATATTTTTTATCATTATTATTATTGTTATTTTTTATGTTACACTGTAATTAACTTACCTATACCTATACTTATAGCTTTATTTTACAATTTTTCTGAATACCAATACACATATATACACATATACATAAACATTACACATACCAATATACATCATAACCATAACAATTGTCATTTCAATCATTTTCAATTCAAATGTCCATTCATACCCTTTAATATTTAATCTAATTGATTTTAATTATTTAATTCTTTAATATTTATCTTTATATCTTGATATTTATTTATTTCTTTTATATCTTTATCTTTATATTTAATATTCATTTAATTTAAAATTTATTTGTTTCTTTTATTTATTATTATATGACTGTGCAAATTTTTTTTATTTATTATACGATTGTGTGGGATAGTATGTAGTAAGAGATTATTATTTTTATTATTATTATTATTTTTATATAAAAAGCTTTCATGTTAGGCTCACTATTCTATTTAACATCTCAGCTAGACTTATACATCAAGTAACAACAATCATATTAATAATATTACTATTATTATTATTCTACATAAAAAAAAATAAAAGAAAGACTTTACGTATAAAATAGTTGACATAATAATTATTCACAAATATTTAACATTTATAGTCCATACAGTACAACAATTATAAAGTAACATATTGAAATAAAAAATACAAAATAACATTCCATAATAAGATTTAACATGAAATTACATAACTTTAGCATGTAGGTAAACAAAACTTCATAACTAAACCAAAGTAAACGAAATTAATTTTCTTTATAGAAGATTACAATAATTTCCAAATGTCCCAGGTACTATTTAATTAAATGTTCCCAAAAAATAATAGAATTATAGAATTATATTCGTCTCTTAGCAAGCAAGTACGTCCAGTACATTTATATGAGGGTTTAATATATCTTGTAGTACTTCCTACAATATAATCTTATAATGTTAGTGTAAAATAAATAATATTAATTTAAAAGTAAAATTAAATACATTAAATTTAATTGAATGAATAAAAATGTATATTTCTTTTTTTATCAACCTTATTTCAGATTTTTATTTAAGTAAAACATTAAATCATTTAGATTTTATATTTATTTTTCATTTTTATTTAAGTAGGGAATAAAATAAATTAGGATTTTTATTTATTTAAAAAATTGAAAAACTTAGAAATTTAATTAATTTAGATTTTTAGTTAATAATGACATTAAATAATTTAGGATATGTATTTAGTTAAAATTTGAATAATTTAGAAGTTTTATTGATTTTCAATTTTTATTTAAGAATGACATTATAAATTTTTAGATTTTTTTTATTTCCGATTTTGAATAGTTTAGAAATTTATTTTTTTCATATTCTTATTGAAGTAAAATTTAGATTTGGTATTTATTTTAGATTATTATTTAAGTAGGAATGTAAAAAATTATGGATTTATATTTATTTAAGATTTTGAAAATTTTATAAATTTTATTCATTTAATATTTTTTTAAAATTAAAAATAAAGTAATTTAAGATTTTGTATTTATTTAAAATTTTGAAAAACTTAAATTTTTTATTTATTTAAATTTTTATTTATTATACATTGTGTAAGATAATATGTGCTAAGAGATTATTATTTTTATTATGACTATTATTAATATTTTTATTATTATTACTATTGTTTTATCTATACCTATACCTATAGTTTTATTTTACAATTTTTTCTAAATACCAATACACATATATACACATAAACATTACCCATACCAATACACATCATAATCACTTTCATTTCAATCAATTCCAATTCAAATATCCATTCATACCACCTGCTTATTTAATATTTCATATTTAATTTAATATTTAATCTAATTGATTTTAATTATTTAATATTTATATTTATATTTATTTTTATATCTTGATATTTAATATTTATTTATTTCTTTTAAATCTTTATCTTTATATTTAATATTCATTTAATTTAAAATTTATTTGTTTCTTTTATTTATTATTATACGATTATCCAAAAGATCTTAGAAAATTCTCCGCTATAAAAATAAAAAGACTGCAAATATTGACTACTGTAATTAAATTTGTTTCAATGGACAAAATCCTAAACACATACATAAAAGATTATTCTGTCAGTACTTTCAGAAATAGAAGAAAAATGAGGAAGTAATTACCTTAAACAACTATATGAATAAAAATTTAATTATTACATTATTTTAACGTAAACATTAAATTATAATTTCATATTATTATAAGTATAATTTCTGTACATGTATTTTAAAAATATAGATTATTAACATGTGTATTTCTATATTTTTTTATCACTATTTTCTATATCTCTAATTTTTTTATTACTATCCTATGTGTATTTTTATTTTTATCTTTTAAAGCCTAAATCCTAAACTAAAATACATAATACACAAATTAATTTTATTATTTCTTTAATTCTATTCAAAAATTGATTTTTTAATGTGTTTATTTAATGAAATAATGACTTAATATTTAATGAAAAATGAATGCGGCCCTAATATTTCTATAATCAGAACGAACTTCTATTTTATTATTATTGTATTGTACATATTAAAAATAATTACAATAAAATTTTGTCTTTATACATAAATATAGATATAAATGTTATGAAATTATTATTAAATTATATGCTTCAATAAAATTAATATTATGTGTGTAAATAGTATAAGAATCAGAAAATAATTATTACATTATTTTATTGTAAACCTTAAATTATAATTTCATATTATAATTTTATTTTCAAATTAAAATCAAACACACATTCAAACCAAAACAGAACGAAACTTAAAATAGTAAAAGAAGCGAAACATTGTTTTAGCAAAAATATATTGCCAAATTACATTTAGAAAAAAAAAAACAAAATTCTTGAGTATTACAACACTAACAATACCCTAATATTATTAGGGATTACCCCAGCCTCAAAGATCAACTTATCACCTTTGTGAAATGCATGAATTTGACAGAACTCTCTCCATCCATACCCGAATTTTACCGAAGACTTCGGAGGTGCTCTTATGAGAACTTTGCAATTTACTTCACTTTTATGGAGGTAGGATGTGTGGTTGTAGTTTGACATAGTAGAAGAACACACCAAAATAAGAGAATGGTTAGAATGCAAAAGACCAGAGAAAAAAAGAAAAGAAAAGAATGGTATTAATATTGATATTGGAATTGCGAATGAAGTCTGCACAGTCAAAATCTACTTCAGACAGTCAAATCTACTTCAGAACGTCATGAGAATATATGAATTAGAAAGGTAATTAATGATCTTGAAATTTTAAATTTCGAAAATCTGAAAAATTAAATATTTGAAGAGTAATGATAATAATATTGGAATTGGAAATAAGTGTGCGGCAGAAGTCAGAAAAAGAATATATGAATCAGAAAGGTAACTAATAATCTTGGAATTGTAAATTTTGAAAATATGAAAGAATAAATAATAATAATTAATAATAAATAATAATAAAATGAAAGCTAATAATACACAAACACAATTACCTCTTAAACATTTTCAAACTTGAATCAAAAGAACAAAACTGGATTGGAAACCTGCAGATGAAATGGTTGAAAAAAGTATGAGATGAACAGAAGAACAAATGAGATGAAGAATTTAAAATATCAAAAGCAAGAAATAAATAGAAATTTCATGAACATATGCCTTACAAAACTGGAACACAACTGGTACAAATGAAAAGAGCAAAAGAGATGTACAGAATAAGCAATAATCTTGAATAGAAAATACAAAAAAAAAACTGCAATAGAAAACACAGAAAACACTTGAGATAAAAGAGATGTACAGAATGAGCAAGAATCTTGAACAAAAAAAAAAAAAACTGCAATAGAAAACACTTGAGAAAAAAGATATGTACAAAATGAAAGAATCTTGAACAAAAAATACAAAAAAAAAACGCATCAGAAAACACAGAAAACCCTTGAGGAAAAAAAAAAGAGATAAAGAGGATCAGTAAAAAAGATAAAAGCAAGAAACTTTGATAAAAGAGATGTATAGAATGAGCAAGAATCTTGAACAAAAAAATACAAAAACAAAAAACTGCATCAGAAAACACACAAAACCCTTCAAAAAACCCCGTAAAAGAGATGAAGAGGATCGATAAAAAAAAAATAAAAGCAAGAAACTTTGATAAAAGATATTTACAGAATGAGCAAGAATCTTGAATAAAAAATACAAAAACAAAAAAACTGCAATAGAAAACACAGAAAACACTTGAGAAAAAAGAGATGTACAAAATGAAAGAATCTTGAACAGAAAATACAAACAAAGTTGCGTCAGGAAACACAGAAAACCTTTGAGGAAAAAAAAAACCATAAAAGAGATGAAAAGGATCGGTAAAAAATAAAAATAAAAGCAAGAAACTTTGATAAAAGAGATGTACAGAATGAGCAAGAATCTTGAACAAAAAATACAAAAGCAAAAAACTGCAATAGAAAACACAGAAAAAACACTTGAGAAAAAAAGAGATGTACAGGATGAAAGAATCTTGAACAGAAAATACAAAAAAAACTGCATCAAAAAACACAGAAAACACTTGAGAAAGAAAAAACCGTAAAAGATAAAAGCAACGATCCGTTAAAAAGATAAAAGCAAGAAACTTTGATAAGAAAACCCTAGAAAAAGCGAAAAAACATAACAAACAAAGAACAAAAAATATGATAAAGACAAAAGAAATAATGGTAAAAGAGATGAAGAAAATTGGAAAAAAAGATAAAAGCAAGAAACTTTGATCAGAAAAATCTATAAACTGCATCTGCTACGAAAACATGTAAGAAACCGAGAACAAAAAATGTAAAAAACAAACCATAAAATAGATCAAGAGAATTAGTCGAAAAGATAAAAGCAAGAAACTTTGAAAATAAAAAAAAAATATAAAAACATAGTAGAAATGTGAGAATGAGATGAATAAACGGTATAAAAGATTACCTCGTTCATGGAGTGCAAAATCAATCCATAAGAGGGGGTATATGTAGTCCGAAAAAGGCGCCACAATTCATCTGAAATCAAATTTGAATTTGAAAAAACATTACCTTGTTTGTGATTTATGATTCTTCTGCAAACACAGTTGCGGAAAAAAGACCCCAATTTAAGCTTTGTTGAGAGAAGAACGAAACCCTAATCCTCGATTCAGAAGATATTGCTTTTGGGTAAACTGTGAAGCACTGAACCCTTCAGAAATTTCGTATGAGTGACAGTTGCCAAAATGGTGTAAATGAGTAAAGGAAAAGAAGAGAAGCGAGGAGAGAAGGGTTGTCATTAGGGTTTTAGAGAAAAGAGAGTTTAAGAGAGAGAATGGAGAAAACGAAATATGATAGAGAGAAGGGAATCAAATCAGAATGAGAGAGAAAAAAGTTACTTTTAAAAAGTGCTACGTGGCACGTTTTGATTGGTCCAGGTATATTGTGTTGATTGGTGGAATTTTTTCTACTTTTGGTATTAAATGTTTTTTATTTTTTTTTCTTAAATTTTGTGGAGAGGACACGTGTTTAAACTTACCCTGAGAGTTCTCTCCATTTGTATTATGTATAGATGTCCAAAATAGTGTGTTGTAAATAGTATTAAGGATCGAGATCTGGAACTTATTTATGTTTGGTTACGGATCTTGGCATCCGAAGGTCATTTATATTATCCAGGTAAGCGTCTGAATGTCCAAATCCAGAAGTAACATACTAGTTCCAGACTTGCATATTTGGAACTTTGTGATTTGACTTATTAATATGAATATTCGAAAGGAAAAGTCTTTTAAATCAAGGATAAAACAGACATTTCATATCAGTGTGTTGGATACAATTTGAATTTATCTAGTAAGGGAGAATCAACCATCCTGGATATACTCTATGGATTTAGATGTAGTTAAATTATAATATAAAAAAAAGTAAATATTTTACTTTTTACCGAATTAATTTTATAAGATTAAATTTTATAAAATTTAATTTAATTTAATTTAAATTTTATTATTTTAATAATTTTTTTCTTAAAATATAATTCACCATATAATGAAAATTGGCGGTGGATCTAATAACATAGATGATTGAAAGTGCATTCTTAATACTGATTTTTTTTTAACAATAATAGTTTACATAATAAATTTAGTTTTAGTTTTCCTTGATAAAAATCACAATTGAAAGCTTACATACTTCAAAATCAAAGTGGTATAAACAAGTTTTTTTTTCCTACTCTAACAGTTTGAATAATCCACAGAACATTTTTTTTATAATTCAACTTTTTGAAACTAAAATAAAAAATAACTTCGTTCATTTTTTTAGGAGTGTTTACCAGCTTTTTGGTTTTTTTTTTTTTTGTTAATAATACATTGACAACCCATATTTTTTATACAATCACATTACAATTTCCAATATTATTATTTTAATATTTTTTCTTATCATTTAATTCAAAACTTACCCTTTAATATATATATATATATATATTTCTAATCTCGTCACATCAAGAATTGTATACAACTTCATGGATTGTCAAAATATCAATTTCCCCATTACATATCACAAAACACAATATCTCACCAAAACGTCAGGCGGATGCGCCCATACTTTCAAAACCACTCCATCACGATAACAACTGACTACTCCATTTTTAAAATTTTATCTAAACCTGACCTTGCAGGACGAATGATAGGGTAGTCAATTGAGCTTTTGGAGTTCGACATCCGGTATGAGCCTATAGGTACCATCAAATCCCAATGCTTGGCTGACTTCTTCGTCGAGCTCACACCTCTACCATACCTCTCGGCCAGATTATTCTCGTGTGAGGGTTGATGCCTAGAGAACTATTGAGAAGATTCTTCTATCACCTTCTATCGGTCGGTCGTATTTTCCTCAAGCTCCCTTCCTTCGCTTTTCCTTCCTAGCCTCGGCTCTCGGTCTTCTCGTAATACAGACTCGGAGGGTACCTGCAGAAAACACTTTGACGCTCAAGTCAGCAAAGACGTTCAGTACTTGGTTTTCAGAGTAGTGTATATGATGACGTACTTGATTCTTGGAATGTGTTTTATTTGTATTATTACCTTTGACGGACTTTCCTTATTGGGTCAGGTTAAAGAGTTGAATTGTGTTTAAGGTGCATTACCTAACTCCTAATCACGGATTAGCTTCGTTGACCTTGGTTGAACGTAATTGGATTTGAGTTATCAGTCGACCCAACAAATGTGGACCTTGACTACATTCGGTTTGCCCAATAACGTGGTATCAGTCATACGGGCCTCACCGATACATAATCCATCCCACACATCAATCTTCCTTGATATCCCGTGTATAAATCTACAGTTTCCATTGTACTTTTGTATAAAAAAAATTACATGTCAAAAAAAAAAAAACTAAACCTAAAGAATATAACAAGAATAACTGATTTCAGATCCATACGTCCGGAATTAGCACATGCATTCCGGATACCAACATTCGTTTGATATGCATCCACTGAAACACGCTTCCAGATATCATCGTCCGAAACTATCAGTACCTAATAAAAATAGCTTATTGGATACAGATATCTGGATTCACGTTTTGTTTATTCCGCCTTCAGTTATCCAGAAAAGAAAAATAGCACTTCCAAATATATGGATCCGTAATGTCTTTCCAAACACCAATATCCAAAAGGTCTAGTTCTGCCATTTCCCCCACTATACCTTATTCAAACCCACCTACTTACTTCAAAACTACAACCAAGCTTCTAAGCGCATACCCCACCACCATCAACCACTTGTAATGTCGTCAATGCCACCACCAAAAACCACATACACCACAACTTCACCTAGCCACCAAGCTTCTAAGCACATACACCACCTCCACAGCCACCTGTAATGTCGTCGGCACCACCACCAAAAACCACGTACACCACAGCTTCACTAGCGACTCCGTGTACTTTAGTTTTTATTTTGCAAATGTCAATAATTGTGGAACTTGTCAAATTATGTTGGGTGCAAGTCAGAAATGAATTAACCTTTATTTTATTTATTTTTTATCAATAAAAAAGTTAAAAACCAATTTAGTTTAGTTTAATTATTTTTAACACCTTACACTAAATGGAAAGTATAAATGTACTTCCTTTCAATGATGTGTAGTATATAGCATTCAAAATTTAAATTTTGCAAAGCTAGAGAAAACCATCATAATAGATATATTCCTATTTATTTTATAAGCAGTAGCGAAAACACAGACGCAACTGCGCCTGCGTATCCGCATTTTCCTTTTTTACTCAACTTTCACGATGATAAAAATTTAATATACATACAGAAATAATTTTGGATAAGTCAAAAATAAAAAATAAAAAATAATATGTAAAAGAAAAATGATGAATTGATTTAAAAAATCTCTTTTTTTTTCTTCTCCGGTTTGAGTCTCTTTTTCTTCAAGTTTTTTCTCTTCTTCCATTGGTAATTTTGGGATCGGAATGTGTAATGATGTTCACGTTAAAGTTAGGATTGACTTATGGTAGATAGAAAAGAATAATGATTTTAGAGTGAAGAGAGTGATTGAAAATGAAAGTTAACCTTAAAATAAGGAATTAAGTAAAGAGTAGGAGAGTCAGTTTACATATAAAAACTGTACATTAATTATTAAATTAAAAATAATTTTTATTTTTTAAGTCATTCATATAAAATGAAAAAATACTCCATTATACTAATAAAATAAGATATATTAAATAACAATAAAATCAGACAAAATTTGTGTGCACCAAAAAGCTGTTATAATGATAAATTCCTTTTATATATAAGTATAGATATATGAACATTTCCTCTTCCACTTAGAGATCATATACATACAATGCACACCTCAAACACATAATGTACATATACAGGATATTCTTAATCAAACGACTAGCTCTAAATTTTATTGGTAAGATTCCTAAAAGATAAAATAAATTTACAAACATTTCCATAAAAAAAGATTGAAAAGAAACAAAAAATGAATGAATCTAATATCTAGTAGTGGCAATGTGAGAGTTAGAAGTTGCAGCAGCTATAACAGATTCTCCCTGAAATTCTGCAAGTTATTCTCCTTTACAACTCGTGAAATATCCCTGCAACAGAAGGAAGAACAGGATTTTTACATCTATATCACGAGCATGTTTTCAGAGAAGTTCAAGAATAATATTGAGATCAAGACAAGTAATAGCTGATGCAATCCCAATATAGAAACTGAGTTGGTTATAAAAGTCATAGTAGTCAAAATATATATGAAATGAGGTATTGACAAAATTTGTGGACCCTTTTGAAAATTTTGGAATGATTCTTGGACCCATGTAATGTTTTGTTTAAGATTGTCCTTGTTAATTAACATTGTTCATAGACCTGTTGCAGAAATATGTTGACAGGAGGAAACAAAATCAAAGCCTTTGAATGATTGGAACTCAATTTCTAGTAATTTTATAACCAAGCTTACACCAGGTTTAATTAGTAAATTTTTTTAGGATTGTACTCCAACCAATATTAAAGTGCAATAAACAAATGAATCCAGGGAACAAAAAAAATGTTAAATGACAAGACTTTGAGAAATTGGTAGCCAAGAGTAATTATAGGCTTCATTTATCTCATTTTTCTTGATGAATATTGATCCGGTCGGTCATCGGTAGTCGATGACGTCAGCAGCAGATAACCACGTGGACCACTCGCAGGGTGACACGTGGATCAGGTGGCAGAGAAATCAGGGAGGAGATCACCCAGAACGGTGATCGGTGGTCAGTAACCGAGTGACCACCGACAGATCAGTTCCAAGATAAACACCTGGGGGGAGAACGCAAGAAGCAATAGAGCACCGATCAGTCATCGGGTGCATGGTCATCGGGGTTTTGTGTTACACGCAGTTAAACTGGGACTGAGATTCCCAGCGAGAGCGTTACGCATGGACCTCGCATGATCATATCTCAGAGAAAGAGGAGCTGCTCGCCGGTAGAATCGTGCACGAGAGTGGCCTGAGGGAGTTAGTAAACCGGTCAGTGACTGGTGACTCTCTTAACCCATTACGTTAATGACATCGTGAAGGGGAAATCGTTTATGCAGAGAGCAATGCTTGGTGAGTGTGCCTAGTCCAGCCACACCTGGCGTTCTCCTGGGAGTGTGCGATTCACCCAGATGGAAGAAACGCGCTAAGTTACTCCGCAAGGGAATAACTTAGGCGCACAAAGAGATGCGCTAGAGCCCTTCAGGTAGTGGCACGTGTACGGTTAGATGTGAGTTGCATGCCTCCACGTGTCACCATCTGAGAGAGGCGCGGCCAAGATAAAAGTGCACTCCGCGTCGTGAAAGGTACACACCCACGTTTTTACTCATTTTGGTACGTTTTCGCACAATAGCGTAACAGAATTTTGACACACGCAGAGGATAGCGTAACAGAATTCTGTTAGGCACAGACACAGAGAGAGAGAAAAAAGAGAATCAGAGAGAGATTCAGGGACATTTTTTGTTGGTGGTTCTGTGACCTAACTTGAGCGTCGGAGTGCAAACGGCCGCTAGAGGCGCCGTCTGTGTGTTTTGCAGGTTGCGTTTGAAGTTCCCGGAGAAGGTTCTAAGAGCATTCTTGCGAATAGCACAGTTGCATAGGCGGGGTAAGGAAGCGACAAAGCAATTCCTCCACGCTTGAGTTGGCGACAGGATCAAATATTAATGAATTGTTTAGACACTTTCTAACATCTTAAGTGGTAAAATCCACCTAATTATTGTCATTGTTGTTCTGCTGGATGAACATGAGCTCAAAAGAGAAAAAGCAACAAGAAAAACATGGGTTTCTACTTCCAAGACCAGTTATGCATTATTATGTACGGCCATGCTCAAACCAGTAACCCACTTTGGGAAAGATGTACAGTCATGCATAATTTACACATGGCTGTGCAAGGATGTTAGCATTCTGCAACAGTAAAGAAACATCATGCTTATTATTAAGAAGTGGACTTTAAGCCTAACTCAACCTCATAAAACCGACTTATGAGGTGAGGTTTGCACCCACTTATATATAATGAATTGTCTCAATCTCTAGTGGATGTGAGATCTCCAACACACTCCTCACGTCGAGAGTGACAGCTCGTGCGTGGGATAACATATGATGAGTGGTCCGATAATGGGTAGCCTGATAAACCCAACAAAAACTCGCTATGATAGACTCGAAAATGGCTCTGATACCATATTAAAAAGTGAACTTTAAGCCTAACTCAACCTCGTAAAACCGGCTTATGAGGTGATGCACCCACTAATGAATTGTCTCAATCTCTATTGGATGTGGGATCTCCAACACTTATGATTGGTAATGTACTACGACTATACATACTCTACAAACCCCTACCATATATGGGCACATGGCTCAAAGAATGGTCATGCATGCTTCCACAAACAAGAGTTAACCATTATTTTCAGATTTCATCTCAAAATCAATTGGCATGAAGTGAAGTTACTCAATAAAGATATAAACAACATCCTGAGAATTGAAACAACTGATGTAGAACTTTCCAACAATTATAAAAAGAAAGGAAGAGTGAGAAGGGCATCTTTTTCTTTGCTTTGTTTCAATTTGTTTTTCTGCAGAGTGAATGATAAACCCGTTTCAAAATAGGATTCTTAGACTGGTAGAATTATTTGGTTTGGGAACAACGCTAGTCTTTAAGATACTATATCTGCACTTTAGATCCATGTTACATTGCCCAAGGTATAGTCTAACTAAAGTTGATTTTTACAAGGGTTATGATTCTCAACTTAGTTCACTATACCTAACTGAAGTTATTTTTGCAAGGGTTATGATTCTCATCAAGAGTGAGGGGGTTGAATTCGATGCAAATTATTCATTTGAAAATTCATGACACAAAAAGCAATTCACCTGTCCAGTTAAGCAGCTAAGTTCCAATTACTCAAATTTGTTATGACTTGTTCATTTTGTATCTCTGCATCAGTAAAAGTTAGAGCTCGCTGTAGTTTCCTAGGAGAGAATGCCTCAACCTCAACCATATATGTGGCTGTCACAGGTCTGTGATCGGACAGTTTGAGCTCTGCCCTTCTGTAAGTCAACAACTTCATCCCTTTGCCATATGAAAGAATACGATCACACCTGAAAGGTGATTACAAAGAAGCAAAATTCATCATTGGAAAGACGTGTATCAGATACGACTTGTTCATAAACAATGAAATTAGGTGTAAGGACATAATGAAGTCAAAACATTTGACCCCACATCATAAATAGTATATGAGATTTAGTAAGACCCATGCATAATCCAAGTCGCTGTGCAGATATTTGTTTAAACTTGTGATTGGCACAATTATAGTAAAATAGTAGTTCATGCTGAAACTAAAAACTGAATAGAATTGCAAGTCAAACAAAGTAAACAACCATTCTGTTAGGAACCAAGAATTATAAAGAGAAGAAAAGAAAGGTTTTTATTGAATAGAAAGAAAAGAACAAGAAATAGGAGATCACTCCCTTCTTCAAGGGTTTCCCTTCACAAAGAGCTAAAGCTCAATCTACAAAAATATTACACACTCCCCCTTCCCCTCTCCTTCTTATTTATATCTAACTAGCAAAACAAATAACTAACTAATGACTATTCTAATTCTAACTAACTCCTCCTCTATGTGTAACCTAACAGTACACTCTTCCAAAAAAACAACCTTGTCCTCAAGGTTGAAACAGTGGAACCTTGTCTCCGTGGCTCATCTTCAACACCACAATCTCTACGCTTCCTGAAAGTATTGTGATATTGTCTATCATAGGGAGAGAACCCATTGGCTACTGCATGCAAATTCAGGTCTGGAAGCTTAGGTGGTGGTGGGAATGAGAGGGGGTTTTGTATAAAAGTCTCTGCACCCAGTAAGTTGAAATTCCTGAAATTCCAAGATTCTGATGTCATTGATGTTCTAGCCACCTTCATTATCAAATCTTGATCCCACAATGATTTCTTATGCATATGAAGTAAATCTGAATTTGGGAAGATGCGGCATCTCCACCTTCAACTTTCTTACTAGTTAGCTCTATAATTGGCCTATCAAGAAAAAGATCATTACAACACATAATCTTCACTTTCTTTATTGAAGCATCCCCTTTTGCCCTTATCATTTCAGTTTCTCTTGCAAATCTCACTTCATTGTTGGTTTTTTCTTCGCTGCAGAGGGTGTGATTCTTCATATCTGAACATTCTCCCACATCTTGGGTCTTCTTCTCTTCATCATTAACAAATTTCTCTCCTCCCTCTGACATTCTGTCCCTTTTCTTGATGTCCCACAGCAATTCTTTAATTTCTTTCAAGTCCAGAAGATTGGTGTCTGTTCTAACATATTTCTCTCCCCCTCAGACATTATGTCCCCTTTCTTGATGTCCCGCATCATTTCTTTCAAGTCCAGCATGCTTTCCTTCAACCCCACAATTTCCGCTCTCATTTCCGAATTCCATCTTCCCTGTTCGCTGATGAACTTCTCTACTGCCGCCATTATTTGTTCCATCTTGTCTTCCTCCCTTTCAGTTTTTCAGATCCGGCAGGTCAGACCAATTTGTTAGGAACCAAGAATTATAAAGAGAAGAAAAGAAAGGTTTTTATTGAATAGAAAGAAAAGAACAAGAAACAGGAGAGCACTCTCTCCTTCAAGGGTTTCCCCCTCACAAAGAGCTAAAGCTCAATCTACAAAAATATTACACACTCCCCTCCCCCTCTCCTTCTTTCTTATTTATATCTAACTAGCAAAACAAATAACTAACTAATGACTATTCTAATTCTAACTAACTCCTCCTCTATGTGTAACCTAACAATACACTCTTCCAAAAAACAACCTTGGCAACGATCAAATAACAAAAATCTCTAATCATTTGGTGCCTGATACATAAGTATAAGGCCATATGTGTAATGATCAAGCTAGAATATTTTCACTGCATAAAAAATGGATAGAACTAGAGGGATCATTATTGTACCATCCTAGGCTGAGACCCCCCTCGGCCACAGTTAAACCTCAATTAAACATAGGATAAAGAGGAGGATTAGAGGCAAAATTTTGCAAGTTGTCAGAGGATTAACCGGGAAAAACTGTGCCCAGGAACAAGAAGGCCCAATTCGTCCCTGTATAGGTTGACCCACACCATGACAAGGTACGCATTTATTGACCCTATAACTAGGTTGACCCACACTATGACAAGGTACGTATTTATTGAGCATTAATTACATAAAACCACCCAATACCGAAAAACTAACTTGAGGACCTTTTGCAGGTACCTGTCCAATATTCCCAACCAAAGACCGAGACCACAACAGGAGAACGACACCTTCCCGGCCCAAGCATGAACAATTATCATTATTTTAAAACATTGCTATGGTGATGCTAGGTACTTACACAAAACACTCATCTATACCGTGAGGATCTCCTACATCAATTAAGTTCAGAAGTACTTCCAATGAGACACCATTCAGAATTCTATATTCTGAACTCACTAGATATTTGGCATAAATTCCCTTGTATAAATTTCAGAGGTCTCGTACACAACTAATAATCCAGTCCAAATGATCCTTCCAATTATAGGGAAAAGAAAAAAGAAAAGAATGGGAACGAAAGCATTCATGGAACAAAAGATCAAAATTATGGTAGGGAACACTTGAGAAACAATTATGTTACAAAGTGTTAGAATATCTAAGAAAGATCTTATAATATCACTATTGCATCTTAAGAATAAAATGAATCTTAGGGTGTCTTTGACGAATATTAAGGGACAACACATGTAGAACAAAACAGTACAAGTAGCTGAGTCACAACAAAAACTTTGTTCTCTTTATTGTTTGGTAGTTAATGCTCAACATAACCGCTTTGAATGCTGTTTGATTGATGCGAATAAGTACTAAAAAGGTAAAAAAAAATTAGTGTAAAAAAAATTGATCAAAGAACCTTGGGAGTTGACAAGTTTGAGGTCCTGTCTCTTACAAGGAAAACTCGAGTCATTTGACTTGTTTCTTACACCACATAACTGATCTAAAACACCTCATTTTTTTTATTTTTATGTGCATTTGCAAAGCAGATATGGTACAATCAAGAATAAACATGACACAAAATGATTATTATTACTACTATTATTATATATTCCTAAGAAATTTGAAAACAATGGTTTTTTTAATAGATAAATAATTGTAAAGCCACAAGATTAGCAAACATGGAAGCTGAATCTCAATAAATGCATACCATGCCGGTGAGCGCTTTCCAACCTTGGGATCCTCTCCATAGTATTTATCTGAATTAACCTCATACTTGTAAGTTGGTGGAAAGTTTAATATGCCTTCTGACCATCCTCCAAACACACCGTTCTTGAGTTCTCGCATGAGCTGTGATAATATGATATCAATTTACTTTATTAAACAGTTAGATAATTTGACAAAAGAAACCCTCTTTAAGTTGGCTTAAACCCAATCAGGTTGGAGATCATGACATTTGACCTTAATTAATTGGACTCCAAAAAATGTTCTTGCCCACAAAATACAAAATGTAGGAGTTGCTATAATACCTGGTCTTTCTCTACCAATTTTGACCACTGCTTTTTCGAAATAAGAGCTTTTGTTTCCACATTTGATAAGTTGATACGATAATTCAGATCACCCAACCAAATTATCCTTCTGCAGATAAATTGAATTTATTAAGCAATTATAAACCACAACATTTAAAGAAAAAATTACTACCGTGACTTAACAGAAACAGAAGCTAAAAATGCTTTAACCAAGTGAATAGAACATGAGTGGTCTAATAATAATAAGCACCCAAACATGGAGAACCCTCCATTAAAAGCTAGTTGTCAAGGGGGGACAACGCAGTCACTTAAGTACTCCATCATGCATCTCATACTACTCAATATGGAACATGGGAACCCCATAATACTCAAGGCCTTATCATGGTTAAACAACCTTTACAAAAGGGCTTTCAATTCTTTCCAGACATGTTAAACACACAAAATGCTTGACTGCAACTTAGTGTGTCCAGTTTTCCAGTAGGAAAATCTCAAACCATGGTTTGGGGTTCCAAATTGAAAAATTTAACCAAAGAAGAAGTCAACTAATTAGTCCCACATGTGTAAAATTAGACAAAATCGCAAATGCCCTCTAGCTGTAAGATAACTCTTATAATTTTCTTCTTCATTTCTTTATACACATCTTTCCTTCCTGATATTTATAACCTATACATTTGAAATACAAACCAAAATATACATAGTACAGAATACATGTGGGTGGCGGAAGTGTGAAAGGTCTGTATGTGTTCAAGTGCATAATTTAGCAGATTTGTTCATGTTCAAACTATCAATTATATTATAAATATAGGTTATATGTACAGGAAGCCTAGATGAAGTTAATGCACCCATTATTTTGATACGACAGACCACAACCAGATGATTCGTTAATATTTTCCTTGCACAAGTAAAACATACAAGGTGGAAAAATGTACAACAGCTCTAACAACAAAGTAAATAACAATTAGTTTTGTCAAAGATTGCACTCACTCATGAGCAAGGATTCTTTTGGGAAGCCCTATATAAGAAAGTGAGTGGAATTGGGTCCTACGAAGTATTTCATGAACATCAGCATTCCTTTTAAGTTCATCTCCTTCTTTTTCACCTGATGTAAGGTGGGTACATATGAAACAAAAAAGCGTCTGATGTATGGACATACTGATAGATATTGATCCCTGGAAAATTGGAAAAAAATTATAATCTGATGCAAATTAATCAGATGGTCACTCTACATAACATTAAATATCACCAATAGAACAATCACTGCATAATATTGTTCAAAGTTATGAAGCTATAGAGGTTTTGAAGGGGCTATTTCCTCCTTTTCTAGAACTTTAATCAACATATTGATTAATTCAAAGATAAATAGGAGATTGACTTTGTGTATATCATGACTAAAAAAGACACGAAGATGGGCCAGATTTGTAATAACTTGTGAGATAAAAATCATACAGAATAAGAGAAACAGAAACATGATAACACGATCAGCAAGCAAAAGGACAGAAAGGGAGAAGGAACAGGATAAAATAACATGCACAAAGTTTGATCTTATGTGGAACTATGAAACAGAATAGAGTATTTCAGTCCTTGATAGATAGCAAGCAAATATAAGAACTTAATATCATTAGGATAATACAAGAAAATGTATAATACACGAAAAGCGAAAAATAAAGCCGAATTATCATATGATAATATGAAACTATAAGGACTAAAAAATATCCAATTTCAAGCGGTGGACAAAAAATATTGAAGAAAGGGTATAGACCTTGTTACCAATGTAGCCCATAAGACCAACACCAACAGTTGAAACCTTTAAATTTTGAATATGTTTACGCAAGCTCCGACGAACCCATACAGTGATGAATATCCCAACCATTTGCTTGCTAACAATCCTTACATATGAAGATCTTCTTTTTCGCTTTATCAAAGCTTCAAGGTCAATTTCAGGAAACAATACTGTCCCTGGAATTTCATCCATAATTGACTTGAAAGAGTTATATGTTTTGAACGACTTAGATGATTTAAAGGATTTCAATGATTTAAAAGAAGTTGGTCTATCCAAAACTCTCTGAGATAGCAGATGCAGTGGAGGCTCTGGCCAGCTCAAACCAATCCTTTCAGACCCACTAAGCATTCGGCTTAGTTTAGTGGCCTGTTGGGAAAATGATGTGTCCATGTTTTCCGACAAACCCTGATGCCTATCAAACATCTTTGGAAAAGAAAACTGTCTCTGTAAATCAGTTTTAACTGGCAAACTGGAGTTTACAATATCAGTAGCAGCAGAAGCTAATAAATTTGTACTCTCACTTTCACCCATGATTGTTCCATCGGCACCTTCATCATAAAAATTGTTGTCTTCATCCAAAGGATGCACTTCCTCACCAATGTCACTATCACTTTCAAGTAATATTTCTTCTTCTATATCAGGAACATCATCTGATGGCTTAAACTTTGATGGAGAGGGAGGGTCACTAAAGGACTTTATCTTTGGTATTTCAGGTCGAACTCTATTCAGTGTTTCTCGAATAATATTCTCCCATTTTGTAACAGGACGAGTATCTTCAGCACCAAAAACATTACCAGGGTTTAAGGGTACAATCTCTTGAAGACTGCAAGTGTGAAGATTTATTTTAGAAAAACAAATAGAAGCAATTAAGTAGAAAGTATTCTAAAAGTTATTACAAAATGGCATAAGATATACTCAGGAGTACACACAATATTGGAATTGGAGAAAAGAGAAACTTATGTTTAAGACTCACCAAAAATTCCTTAGAAAATATACCCAGACCAGCTTAACACGGAATAAGTAACAGTATTTGACGTGACACCCATCATTATGTACTTCAAGAAGTATTTTCAGTAACAATCGGTGAAGAACTTACCCAAGTACATAGATGTCAGCTGGTTCATTGACACCAAGCCAATCATCAATATCAAGGTCATCAGGTGGAAGTTTTCCTCCAACATTCCATGTTCCAACACATATCCTAGGATGTAAATATACACCAGAATTCAGATATAAGTGGCTTCACCAATAACACCAAATAAATTGTGTTTTTTACACTTTCAAACAATTGCACCTATTGTGCATTTTTGCTTGCCAAATAAACATGAGAATAGTTTCTCACTTCAACTCCTTTTTGTTTATATACTGAGATCTAAAAGTTGATGACTTTTGCCTCCTTAACTTTGGAAGAAATTCTGCAATATAATAGAAAAAAATTAGACTAATGCAATGGGCAATAAAGAAATGCAATATACTGAACATTCACGGAAGAGGTGAAAAATCAGAAACTACTAAAATTAGAAATTACAACTGGATGTTGAAGGAGCTACTGATTACTATGGCATGCTACAAATTTTTAGTGAAACGTAGCTTTAGCAAAAGGAGGAAGAAAGTCTTCACAACAAGGATAATTTTATCAGCCAAAAGAGTGTTGGAAAAAAAAATATTTGCAATTCACAAAGGATATATAAGAGCTTCTTGTACACACACAAAATCACCTGTAGATTCAGCAGGAGTTTCATCTTCATCACCTCTGTTGTCTGCAAACCGCGACTGTCTTCCCCACTCTACATAATACACCAAACTCAAAGTGAGACTTCAACAGCCAAAAGACAGAGAGAGAGAGATCATCAAACACGACCGCTAACACTCTGAAACAACACAAAATTCAGACTTCTTCCCCACTCTACATGACACACCAAACTCAAAGTGAGACTTCAACGATCAAAAGACAATAAAATCATCAAACACTGCCAACAACACCCAGAAAAAAACCTCAATTCAGACATTTTTCTAGATTATTCGACAATGAACACACCAACCCCATTGATCGCAATGTTCAACTTTCTTGATTCTAATTAAATCAACAAAATCCACAATAACCACCACCCCAACATCCAGAAAAACACACACACTCAAAATGGCAACAAAATCAATGTTTCAGAAACTCACCTTCGTTGTCTGAACCACTTTCAGAATCATCTTCATCGTCATCAGGGTCAGCACTGTAATCAGACTCATAACTCCCCATGTTAAGCCACTTACGCATGACTACCTTTGCCCAGAAGAGCTGTATGCAGGACCAACCGAAACAACATATTTCAGCCCAAGTCCTCTGCAATTTGCCTCAGTTTCCCAAAATCAAGAAAACCCAACAACACCAACAACCACAACCACCACACACACAAAACAAAGAAATCATCACAAGGGAGAGAGCGAGAGAAAGGGGGGAAAAACCGTACCTGTTGGTGGTGTGGTGACCTATGATGATGCTTCATCACTGTTGAAAATGGGTACCGGAATATAATTAACCAGAATAAGAAAAATGAAGATGGGTAAGAGAGAAGATTGTTGAGTTGTGCCTATACACATCATACACAGTTATGTAACAAAGGAAATGCAGTTGGAGCTGAAAAAAAAGTGCTCCTTTTTTGCTGAAAGATTATGGGGCCTTGACTCTACAATTTAGTTGGGTTAATCAGAGAATTTTTCGGGGTTTGTAGGAGAAAGATTACAATTTACAACTTCCATCAAATAAATAAACAAAAGGGCTATGGAGTTTAAAAATAATTTTTAGCAAAAACATGGGAATCAACAACATTTGACATGGTTTTATAAGACGGCAACTACTGGTCCATAATAATCCGAAGTCACCATGGACGGTTACATTAATCAATATTCATCATTGGACATTATACTTCTACAACAACAAAATTCTTTTATCTTTTTATACTGTTATGTTTATTTATTCATTTTACATCAGTGTCATGTCTCAATACTTAGTCCTAAATTAATCAGAATAGAGAGAAAGAAAGTAAAGTGTAAACAACTAATGTTCAAAATGATTGGATCCAAGTTCAGCACATCAGCACATTAATCACTTTATTTAACCTGTTATGCAATTACATTCAAAGATTATTTTTTTACCTATCATTTTTATATTTGCACTTGTAGCAATCGAAAAGTCTAACATAAACCACCATAGTATTTCTAGGAAATAATGTTTAGATACAAAATTGAGTCAGAGGAAAAAAATGTATATAAGAATAGTAAATTTAAATATCTTGTTTTCCTCAAATTTAAAAATAATTTGTAGCTTTTTTATTTGAAAATAGTTATTTTTTTATGGCTATTTTGTAATATTTTTAGTCCATTATAAGGATTGAAAATAGGTTATTTCTAAATTAGTAAACTTGTGGTGGTAAACACTCTCAACCAATATGTTTTTTTTAATCCAAATAGAGGGAAGAAAAAGGCACCCTCAAAGCTTAACTTTATTTATTCATTATATGTTTATTTTTCATTTATTTACATTTTGTGATGACATATAAGTGACGTGTGTGTGTAGAAGAGAAGCAACAAATTAGTATTGTTTTAAACTCTGCTAAAATATAGTCTCTAATATTTGTCCTTTTTACGAGTTCTAATTAAGTTCTGTGTTTGCATAGATGCATCAAAACACCACTAACATTAACAAAGGTTATTACAATATAAGAACAAAACAAATAATGGGGATCTGGACAGTGTTAAACCCATACTTTCAGCATCATTCTAGTACTAAAACAAAACAATTACATTAAAAAAAATGTGAGAATTACACTATGTGTGCAAGTAGCACCTAGGCTCACTACTATTGGTTCCCATTTTAAAGTATATATATAAAACTATCATCTTTTCAAAAGTAATAAGCACAAAATCAGCTTCAACAAAAGGCAAATTAGTAATATAATGAATAGGCTCAAGGGAGAAGAAAGAACAAACAATGCATTACTAAATTGCTTTTAGAATCTAATTGGTTAGACACAAGTATGCAAAGGAGAAGTGGTATAAAATCATTATTTTTTTATTATATTAAATATTTCTTTTCCATTTTACATTAACTGATAATTATTTCTCTTTTATTTTTATTCCATTTTATTTTCATTTTATAGTGACATGTAGACTAAAAATGTTTATTGCAAATTTATATAAAAATATTTAACAAAATTGTTAGCTACAATGATTATACATTTAAATGATAACAATTTCGCATTGGTAATAAATCATCAAAACTAATCTTTATAGTATAAATTAAAAACTTATTATAATGATTTATTAATGAATGAAACTATATAGTGGGTGTATGGATATTCTAGTTGAATAATTAAATAATTTATTTTTAAATTTGAATAAACAATTTTTAAGGTTAATTTATTAATCAAGTTGCAATATTGGCAAACTTTTACATTTTAGATTGATCAAAATATATGACTTTATGATATTAGGATCATCATTTTACAATCCAATTTTTTCTCAACTAGCCCATAACACAATAATGATATTTGCAATTAAAAAAATATTTGATCATTAAAATATAACATGAAAAGTTTGATGAAATTTATTATCATCATGATTAAATCTGTCTTTAGTATCTCATTCATTAGTTCTTCATATCTAATATTTTTGACAAATATCATATAATTGCCGACAAAACATATGATATATTCAATCTATGCATGATTAAATCTCAAAAGGTGGCACTGAATTAAACCACCAACAGAGATGCATGCATGTGATTATGTGAATGTTTGTTCTTCACAATCATTGCCACAAAAGCAATTTTGTTTAACAAAGCTAAACAAATTTAGTTTCATAGGCTCATAAATCATGAAATGAAAGCTCTCTATGCCTTTTGGCATAGATAGTTAGAATATGTGAAAAAAAATAACAAAACTGCGCATGAATGAAATAAAACACGTATATACAAAAACAGAGATTTAATTTAAAAAATGTGTTGGTAATATTATGTAAATTCAAAACATATATGGGGCACGATTATTATGCATTTGAGTTTTGATTCAGATCATTTGTAAAGAAATAAAAATAAAACACACTAATCATTAAAGAATAATGGTTGAAAAAAGTAATCTATTTGAATTAAAATTTAATTGGGTGAAAAGCAACATTTGATTATTAATTTATTAGGGTGACTATTTTGTATAAATATGCAATTAAATCCTTATCTATACTTCATTTACTATTCATAATGTTTTAATACTCCTAAATAAGCTACCTATAATTAAAATTAAATGGCTCTAAAATTACATGGATATATATGATCAAATTTAACTTTATTATGCTATCATATAAATTAAAATTCAACTATAAAAACCATTTCACCATTCATGTTTGCATATTGCTTCAGCATATGATCTTTCTTTCTTCTTCTTTTTATTATATATATTTTTCAGTTTAATAATAATATCCCTCTACCAACAAATAAAAAAAATATAATCACCTCATAATAGATGATGAAAGAGGGCCAGAATATTCATTTTAATTTCTAAAGTAAAATATTATTACTATCTAACCGATAGACATTTATGTCATTTTTAAACCCTAAATTAAATATTATTTTAAAGAAAAAAATTATTAATATTTAAAATAACTTTTATTATTAATAAATAATTTATAAATTTATATTAATTTTGTTATAAATTTAAAAATTATTTATTAGTAATATCAACTATTTTAAATATTAAAAAAATTTAAGATATTACTTATATATATATATTATGAATTTATATGTGTAATATCTATCTCAAGAGATGTTTCCGGGTAGATGTTTTTTTCCATACAGGAGTTAGAACCCTAATTTTGAAACCCTGATCACTTATTTAACAAACAAAAATATCTATTCACACACCATTAGTACATATTCTAATACCTTTTTAATGGGTATGATACGAATTCCACCATCTACCATTTAAAAGAAGAGCATTATAATGTGTTTCTAGTTTCACAGCACATGCAGCATGGGGCCACTTAATGGAGGGTTTGTAGCAAGCCAACAACTCAGAAGCATGCATGATCATATAGATGATGGTTCACAGAATGTTTCTGATTGGAATGTAATGAATAGGGAACAATGTTAAGTGTGTTTCCATTAATTGTTTGTCACATCCATGGAATTTTCCAATTTCCCAACTGCCATAGGCATCTTCTTTTTCATCATCAAAAGTTTGGAAAAAGAATCAATTCATTATATTTTTTCCCAAAAGACATATTTCAAAAAGTGTTGAAAAAGTCTACCCAGAAATTTCATGTACATGTGGGTGAGATTTTGTTCCAAGATTTCCATTTCTTAATTTGATAGCATAGTTAATATGGTATGACATATAAAAGACATCTTTCTTAGGATATGGACCTTAAAGTTGATAAAGATCTAACATGTAGATACATACGATGGACCATTCAAGATATGGTCCTCGTTTGGTGTGAAGGAAAATTTTATTTGTTATGGTGTACCTAATTAATATAATATTATATAGACAAAAAAAATGATTATTTAATAATAATAATAATATACCCAACAAAGACTCTTGATGGGAAAGTTGATTTTTTCAATTGCTCCACCAGTGATGTGATATATCCATGATATTATAATGAATTAAAAGAAAAAAGTTATTATTTTTTTATGATTTTGAAAAAAAATTAGCATCGTTCTTTAACCAATTTAGTAAGATTCTATATTGGATCTTAATTACAATTTTAGGTCAATTTATTTATTTATTAAAGTTACATTACAAATGCATTAATAACCATTGTAGAAGTACATCTCACAATGAAAAAACTTAATTTCTACTTTGTACTTTTACCCACCAAACTAAAAGTAAAAAATAGGATTGGTAGTACACACACGCCATTTATTCACGTAATTAGGTTTAAATGTATTTTAATTTATTTTTTTGGTGTCAAAAAGTATTTTAATTTCTTAAGCATATTGGTGTACAAAAACTAAGAGTTCTTTTAAACCAGCAACATACAATACATATTTTTTTTAGAATAGTGATTAAAGTTTAAAACTAAAACTCTCAAATAATAAATTTCTAAGTTCCTCAACATAATCAGAATTTTTCCAATAAAATACATAGAGTGTTGATAAACACTACTAAAAATCTTTAAAATAAAATATAATTTTAAAATTTAAAAATAATTAGTTATTAATAAACTAAATATTATTTTAAAACTAAAAAATTTATCATACTTTTTATAAATTAATAAAAAAATTTAAATTAATTTTTAAATCTAAATTAATAACTAAAATCTGAATAACTAATTAAATATCAATTTAAAAATTATTTTATACATTTTTATTAATAATAAAATTATTTTAAATACTAATACTTTTTTTAATTTATAAAATAATATTTAGTTTAATTAATATAATAATTAATTACTTTTTTAAATTAATTTTTATTTAATAATTTTCGTCTATAGTTTTAGTTCATCCATAATAATTATGATGAAAACAGATTCTCTCTTTCTTTTGTAATTATGATCAAAACACATTCTCTCTTTCTTTTTCTTTTAAGGAATTCCCCTTTTCTAGTATTTTGTATTTCTCAATTTCCCCTAAACAAAAGGAAACTTCACAAAAAATATTTAAATTTCGATTGATGTAATTAAATGTTTAAGAGAGTATATTTTCTACTCCTTTTTATTAAATTTTTTAAAATATGTTAACATTAAATAAATCAAATTTCTCTATTAATAAAAATCAATTTATACATTTCTATTAAAAAAAATTCCATTTAAAAACCATTTAAGAAAGCAAGTTAAAACAATCGTATTTTCTTCCTCTCGCCTTATAATTATTAAGAAATTTATCCAAACAAAACAACCTTATTTTAGTTATTTTCTAAGTACTAACCCTATTATTTATAGCAACTTACCAACACTTGAATATATCTTTAATTTATATCTTTAAGTTTAAACTTATTTTTTAATATAATAACAAAATTTAGATTCATTTTTTTAATATGATCAAAATTTATGTGAATAAATACAAGTAAATTTATGATAACATCCACTATTATAGTAATATCCGTTATTAGATGATTATTGAAACATCATAAATATATAATCTAATATGAACTATATATACCCTTATACTTAAGATATATATAAACTATATATACCCTTAGACTTAAGATGGATTGAAGATTCTATATGTAAAGATAAGAATAATAAATAATTTACCGTAAAAAATAATCCTTACCTTACTACAAACAAGCAAGATAAATTAAGCTTAAAATTACCTCGTAACATAATTTACCTCCTAATATATCCTAATATCATACAATTAAATGAACAATGAAAATAAGGAAAGACAAAAAGAGGGAGAAAAACATACCTCTCAAGGTTGAATAATATTAAAAAAAACGTGTAAATATATACTAATATCCAAATATTTCTTCAGCTGTGTGAAGTGAAGCTTTCAAACGATGATGTAATATGGTGCTTATATTGTTGAAGCTAAGCATGAAATTGACACTTGCTCTTTCTTTCTAAACCTTTGTGTTGAAGAAATTGTTGATTGGTATTATACTATGACAACATGTATATATAGTGGGAAGAGGAGGCATCTTTCTCTATTTTTTATCTTAATTCTTTATCTGCCTCAACGTGTCCAGGCACGTGGCTTTCTGTGCTATGTGTCAAATAGGGTATGATTAATGTCAAAAATTACCAACTAAATAAATATATAAAGAAAGTAAACGGTGTGTGTGGATGTGTTGTAATTCACAAGGAAGAACTTTTGATTAAGACAAAAACATTTAATGAGGTTCTACTCATTTTTCAAGTGTTTTTTTTAAAACTTTTATACATACTTGTATATAATATATGGATATTTTAACCTATTAAGAATCATGTTTATGTTACACAAATTAACCTATTTTGTGACTTATTTATGTTGATTGTTTTTTTTTTTTTTACTTTTGTGATCCATTTGTGATGATAGGTTTTTGACTGGTCTATCGTAGTAGATGCACCGACCTATTTGAACTAATAATAGTTAAAGAATAGTGTTGATGGAGTTTTCTTGTTTTAGTAGATTATTGAATTTTGTGTCTTAGGGTGTGTTTGGATACATGTCAATCACTCTATGATAATGCGTTTCAGACAGTTAAACATGACAAAACAAGTTGATGAAAATGTTTGGGTTTTCATAGTAAAATCAAATTGAGTGTCTAATATCAATTAAAGGAGCATATACAAAATAAATAAATTCTAAAAGCTGAATTCTAACTATTTCTGTTCTAATGTATTTCTTTTCCTGGGAAATCATTTTATTACCACTGGTTTAAACACAAGCCGTTTGCACCTTTTATACTTAAAATCATAGTTGTAAAAAATATTTGCTTCAAAAAAATTTACAGCATTAAAAGTGATGTACTACTAATAGAGTTATGATTGATTCCTCGGTTAAAATATATTAAAAGTTTTAATTACTTAAAAATATATGTTGAAAATATTTAATATTTAAGATATTGAATTTTTTTTTATTTAATACCTTTTACTTTTATCTATTTAATTAACTATTTAACACGTGTTATGTATTTTTAACTTGTCTTTTTTTTTTGGTACTTTTTATTTTATCCATATGTTTATGAGTTTGCAAGGTTTTATTAAGAAAAAAAAATTCAAAAAATTAAAGTCGACTTAGTAATTATAAACTCAAAATCACTTTTAGAAACAAGTTTCCAAAAATTATTTTGGTTGAGGGCTCGGTCAACAGTTTATCTCGAGAATAGCTCGGTTCTGACGTGGGCTGGCAAATAGTTAGTTCGGCTATTGGGTCTGGGTAGAGATTATGAGTTTGATCCAATTGAAGGAGTTAGTAAAAAAACGAACACAATGTGGCTGCCCTATGTAGGGGTAGGACCTGTTGTGTGTATGTGCTTATAGATAATCGTGTATGTCTGTTTGTTGCATGTTGGTTACGTATAAAATATTTTTGATAGATGCTGATAATAACCCTAAAAGATAAGGGTGCGAGCTTATAACAGAATGTTGAATAATTGATGCCCATGACAAGTGAGTTTTCTGTTATTATTTTATGTGCTCAGTTTTATTTTTAGTTAGGATTTTATTCCCATGAGCAAGTGGTGTTGCAAAGACAGATATATAAAAGGGAATGGATCTCCAGGTGAAGGTACATTTTCGAAGACACTTTCCAAGTAGTTACTCTTGATGAGCCCTAACTGAGTTGGTCGTCGGAGTGTAATCAACAGGTAGGACGCCCTTTGTTACAACGAAGCCATATTCTAGCACAGCCAGAAGAGAAGAAAGAGATTGCCAAAAGAAGTAGGCTCCGAAGGAGGCGTTAAATCTAGATCACTCAGCGAGGTGGTCAACCGGCAAGAACATTTGGCGCCCACCGTGGGGCTCGATAAAATCTGATCCCATCCACAATTGTGTTCAGACTTCTCAACAAGATGAGGAATACCAAGCAAGGGACGTTGAGACTAGAAGTAGTTGAGGCTCCCACATTACAACAGCTTATGGAGACAATAAGGAATCTTCAGGAGGCTAACGAGTAGTCTAGACAAGAGCAAGGACGATTACGAGAGGAGCTGCGTCAAACCAATGAAGATCTACGTCGAGATTTACAGCGGCGCGACCCCGTCCGGTAAGGGAGAGAGGGGTAAATCTACCTGTGAGGGATTGCCCTGAGCCCTTTTCACGAGCGATCATGGATGAACTAGTGCCAGCACATTACATTGCGCCTAAAATCATCTTCACAGGGATAAAATACCCTTAAAACCATCTCACGGCCTTTAATGCCCAGATGATCGTTTTAGGAGGATCATACGTTGTTCGGTGCAAGATGTTCATGTGTACTTTCACAGGTACAATGTTATAGTGGTTTAGTGGACTCCCTGATGGCCACATAACCTCTTTTGCACAGTTCACTAGGTTATTTCTGAAGCAGTTTGCCACCAACCAGGTCAGACCCCTGGTATTGTATGACCTATTCACTTTCAGGCAGAGAGAACGAGAAACATTGAAGGAATACTTGAACAGGTTCTAGGCGCTCACGGTGAGACTCCAGAACCATGATGAAGATGTGATGGTCACCGCCTTTGAGCATGGAATCACAGCGGGACCGTTCAACGACTCCTTGATTAGAAATCTAGTGGAGACGTTCTCCGAGATCTAACGAAGAGTTGTCACACACATTAGCATTGAGGAGGTCGTAGTTGTGAAGAATGGTAAGTTGTATTCCAAAATGTCCAAGTCGAAGGAAGTGGTTAAGACTTCCCAACCTTTGAGGGTCAAAGAGATCTCAACGGGGAAGAAAGTAGACTCGAGACATGCACCATACAAGAAAGGAAAACCCAAGACAAAGGGTGGGGAGGAGGAGACCCGTCCCAGGTTCCAGGCATCATACAAGGAACTGATAACAATACCCGAGGTAACAGAGAGGTTAAGGTTTCCCCAAAAGGCTGATAGAAATCTAGGGTCAAGAAAAGACCTTTGGTGTGAATTCCACAAAGGCCTCGGGAACAGTATTGAACGGTGCCTAGCTCTGGGTCACCAGTTGACTGAGTTGCTGAGAGAAGGTTTCTTGAAAGAATACTTGGAAACTAGCCTGGAAGAGCCTCAAGGGGAGGCGACCTCAGGAGAACAGATGCATGAAGTACCCATCAACAGAGAGTTGAATACTATTTTGGGAGGATTCTCGGGGGGAGGTAACACCGCCACCAAGTGCAAAAGGTAAGCAAGAGCCGTGATGTCCTTGGACGTGAAGAGCATGGATGCTTCGCCCGATCCCGACTTGAGCTTCACGAAGTCTGACTTGGGAGATGTGGTTTCCCATGACAATGACCCAGTGGTGATATCCGTTGTCATGGTAGGGAGGAGAGTGCATCGAGTTCTCATCGACCAGGGCAACTCGACAAATGTGATGTTTTGGTCGATGTTTGCCAATTTGCGGATATCTCCCGATCAGTTGAGGCCACACGACGGATGCTTGGTAGGCTTTGCGAGGGACCAAGTAGAGATACGATGGTACGTTGATCTGAGGACGACCTTTTCTGATGACAAGGCTGCAAGGACCGTTGTTATAAGGTACGTTGTAGTTAATACACCTTCGGCCTACAATTTACTCTTGGGCAGACCCTCCCTGAACAGGTTGGGGGCGGTAGCCTCAACCAAGCACATGAAGATGAAGCTACCCTCACTAGAGAGGATTGTGATCGTTATTAAATTCGACCAGAAGGCTGTCCAAAAATGCTATGAAAGAAACTTGAAGAATAAGAGGAGGACGTACTCGACAACCGTCGTCCATGGAGGAGGATCTGTTGAAGTCCTGGAAAATGGAATCGCCAGCGGGCGGCGGCCAGGGCCCGCGAGCGACGTTTAGGAAAGAGAGATAGGTGGAAAGGTGATGCAAATCAAGTCAACAAGGAGATGCCCAAGGATGCTAATTTACACAATGAAAAGTCATCTCAAAGTGTAGAGCTCACTAGAGGGAGAATGGGATATAGACCAGAGCATCTAAAGTTTTTCCTGCTGGTCTTTTTAAATGATTACAAATATGTTGTAAATAAATGGGCTCATTTTGGGGGTCCAAATAGCAAATATAGGCTAGAATAAGGTACCTTTAGTATAATAGGGGGTGTGGGTAACATTTTAGCTTGTTCCTAGCCCATATGAAGGCATTTTGACCTAGTTTCTAGAAGGATAAGCCTAGGACGCGGGATTGACTTAGTAAAACCCTAAGGCTTCCCATTTTTTCCCTTTTCCCATCCTACCCGTTTAGCTTGTTCTCCAAGGCTCCTTCACCTATAAATAGGAGGCCTACCTAGTGTATTTTACAAGTTGAATGAAATAGAGAAAAGTTACTCTGCACATTTTGTGTGAGATGCTAGTGAGGCTTGTTCCTCTTAGTCTTTACTCTTATCTTGTGAGAATTTGAGAGCTCTCAAGTGGCGGCTTCCAACACATATCTTGGAGTAATTCCATCTTCCAAGTGGCATGCTCATCATCTCAATTCCTTTCTCATAAGCTTCCTTAATCCTTCATGATGGAAACCATCCAACCTCACACAACCATATAATAAGGAGGATGAAGACCTAGAGGTTGTTTATTGATTTAATTGCAAATATGGGTCTAATTGGTCTTTTGTTTATATTTGTAGGCCCAAATCAAGAGGACAATTCTAGGGTGAAGGAACGTACAAACATATCCAAGAAGACCTCTATCTCATTGTACCGCCCTGGTAGTCGGGAGTAATGACGTGGCGTCGAGCCATTATATAGGCGTGTTGGATGGGACACTTGGCTGGCAGAAGGGGAGGAAGTCGGGGGGTTCGCGTAGTCGCCAGTTATTAAGTTGGCGTGCTCCGATCTCCATCGTACCCGAACCGGCGGTCACCGGGTTGAAGATGAAGTCGCCAGATGTGAACCCAGGCGACCAAGTGATTGGAGATCGCCGAAACAAGGACATCGCCGAAGATGAAGGCAGATGGTCATTTCCCAGTTGGCCAGAGGATGAGCTTGGGAGATAACACACTTGAACATACACGGTGAAGCAGGTAGGGCAGATCATGAAGGCGGCCGGCGAGACCACAGGGAAGGTGTATACGAAGGCACCCAAACTCGCCATTCAGAAGAGATCACGCTCCAAGGCGTCTATGCACTGAGTATACCATGCATAAGTAACTTAGCCAAAGAAGAGTCAGAAGTAGCGCCCAAGTCAAGGATGCTCCAGATGATGGCACGTGTACAGCTGGATGCGAGCCACGTGTCCAGATGTGTAACTGCCAGGAGAGAGAAAGTGCCCAGGTATATAAGAGCTTCCAACGAACTTCTGAGGTACGCACATTCAGATTGTTTTTTTACGCTTGCGAGTCTTGAGTATACGGAGAGAGAACTGGTCACGGTTCCTTAGAGTTCTTGAGTTTTACTCTTAAGTAATTGGTGGTTCAGTCGCTGACTTGGGCGTTGGAGCGTGATCGGCCGCAGCGGCGCCGTTTCGTCTTTTGCAGGTTCTTGAGGTGGATCGCGGTGAAGGACGGAGGCAAACACGGCGCATACGTTGATCCAAGTTTGACGAGGCAAAGCTCCAGCGTTTTGGTCAACAGGCAGGATCATCAGGCGCCCACCGTGGGGCCGTGTAAAACCTGTTCCCATCCACAGAGTGAGTTCTTGGAGGTTTCTGCAGTTTCTGTGTGGTTGTGTGCTGGTGCAACCATTGTCCGCTGTTCATCTAGGTTCTGTTCGGTAATTTTGCGTTTTCCACCGTTCGTTTGAGTTTTTGTTCGGTGAGTTGAGTTTTTTGCTGCCTACGCGAGTTTAAATCGGTGAGATCTGAGTTCTGTTGCTCGTTTGGATTTTCGCGGAGGAAGCGTTGGTTTTTGGTGGAGTTGCGAGTTTCTGTGAAGGTTTGCTGTGTTCTTGAGGTTTTTCGAAGTTTCGCGAAGTTCTGACCGATTGATCGCTGAATTGATCGTCGCTGAAGAAGGTGTTCTTTATCGTTCTTTGTGATTTGTCAAGTTTTCATGAGAAAAATGAGAAGCAACCGTTCAAGTCCAGTTGCGCCCGTTGCTGCTGAAGGCGCCATGACTATGGCGTAGATGGTGGAAATCATGCGTTCGTTGCAGGCGAACGTGGAAGCCTCGCGTATAGAGCAGACAAGAATGCACGAGGACCTGGTCGCCTCTCAGGCCAGGAACGATGAGCTTAGCAGAGTGACTGAAGAATTGCGCCAAGCTCTTCAGGAGCAGCGAGGGCGCCTAGTCGCTGAAGAGGTCGCGCCGTCCACGTCGCCTCGCGTTTTTCCCATGCCTTTCGCTCAGGCGATTACCGACACGCCTATCCCTGCGAGTGTGGTACTTGTGAAGGCTGTTTTTACCGGCGTGGAGGATCCTGAGGCACATCTCACCAGGTTCCATACGCAGATGATGCTGTCAGGAGGATCAGACGCCGTGTACTGCAAGATGTTCGTGAGCACACTCCAGGGAACGGCGCTGGAATGGTTTGTGAGCCTGCCTACGGGTCACATAACCAACTTCCAACAGTTTTCAAAGATCTTCGTCGAGCAGTACATAGTGAACAAGGCACCGCCCAGGGTGTCTTATGATTTGTTCGACATAAGGCAGTATCAGGGAGAGTCTCTCAGGGACTACCTGAATCGTTTTGGGGTGCAGATGGTCCGCTCGCCAGCCAAAGACGAAGAGATGCTGGTCTACGCATTCAAGAAGGGCGTGCTGCCGGGACCATTCTGCGAGGCATTGATCAGGGCTCACCCTGCCACATTTGCTGAGGTCAGGCGACTTGCGGTGGCCCACATCGCCGATGAAAGCGAGGTCGCCGAGAAGAGGGGAAGCGTGGCTCCCGCTAGGCCACGTGCCCAGACCAGGATCCAGCCACAGAGGGTGCTGGAGACAGCGGCGGCCAGGAGGGATCAGAGGACTCGCCATCCTTACGATCCAAGGAAGAACAAGGGCAGGGGCCAAGGGCGCCCTCAACCAGCACGTCGGGAGTACAATCGTCCGCCAAAGCACAAGTTTGTCATGGGATTGGCTGACCTGATCGCCATTCCCAATATAGCAGCTAGGCTGAAGGCGCCCGAGAAGGTGGGCGACAAGGTGCTGGGACCAAAGCCAGACGCCTGGTGCGAGTTCTACCAGGGCTTTGGCCACACCGTGGATTCATGCTTGGCTTTAGGATACCAGCTCGACGATCTGGTCAAGAGGGGGTTCCTAAAAGACTACTTGCTGGATAGAAGGACGGGGGGCGCGTCGAGCTCCCAACCAGCAGGTGGTGAGGCTCAGCAGCACGAGATGCCTACCCACGGGGAAATCCACACCATTGCAGGAGGTTTCTCGGGTGGTGGATGCACCGCGTCACAGAGGAAGAAGTATGCGAGGGCTGTAATGACGGTGGATATGTTTGAGGACCACTCGCCGGATGTGGACATTACGTTCACAAAGCAAGATCTTCGGGACGTTGTGCCTCATGACAACAAACCCATAGTCATCTCACTGATCACAGCAGGAAGGAAGGTCCACAGGGTTCTGGTGGACCAAGGAAGCTCGGCAGACGTGATGTTCTGGCCGACTTTCACACAGTTGGAGCTACCCCTTGACCAGCTGAGGCCCTATGGAGGATGTTTGTATGGTTTCGCGGGTGACCAGGTAGAGGTCAGGGGGTACATTGAGTTGAGGACTACGTTTACGGATGAGGCGGGTTCGAGAACAGAGAAAATCAAGTACCTTGTCGTGAACGCTCCTTCAGCATATAACATTCTGCTGGGAAGACCCACGCTCAACAGAATAGGCGCTATACCGTCGACCCGGCACATGAAGGTGAAGCTGCCATCTATGGAGGGGGTGGTGATCACCATCAAATCCGACCAGAAAGAAGCAAAGAAGTGCTATGAGAATAGCCTGAAAAACAAAAGGTCTGTGAGTTACGTGACAACCACCCCGCCACCCGGTGTGAAGCCCAGGCCGACGGTGATGGGGGAGACCGCCGGAAGCGACGTGGTGATGGTAGATGCTGAGCTGGGGGAGGGGAACGCCGGTCTAGAGGAAGAAGAGGCGAGGAATCGCCCTGAGGAAGCGAGGGAGCTGGGAATCGCCAGGGCGGTGATCGCCAGAGAAACCAGACCAAAACCCGTCGAGCAGTGGCTCGAAAGAGAGATCGGGGGAAAGATGTTCAAGCTAGGAAGATCTCTGGAAGTTGAGCTCCAGGACCAGATCGCCAAGGTGATAGAGTGGCATCTGGATGCGTTTGCATGGTCTGCTTCGGACATGCCCGGGATCGATCCCGACTTCTTGTGCCATCATTTGGCGATGGACAACCAGGTGAGACCAGTACGACAGAGGAGAAGGAAGTTCAATGAGGAGAGGAGGCAGGTGATCAGAGACGAAACCCGGAAGCTCCTCGCTGCAGGACATATCAGGGAAGTCCAGTACCCTGAGTGGCTAGCTAATGTCGTGCTGGTGAAGAAGAGCAACGGGAAATGGCGCATGTGCGTCGACTTCACCGATCTGAACAAGGCTTGCCCGAAGGATTCGTATCCTTTGCCAAGCATAGACGCCCTGGTGGACAGTGCTGCAGGGTGTAAGTTGCTGAGTTTCCTGGATGCCTTCTCGGGGTATAACCAGATCAAGATGCATCCCATGGATGAAGAGAAGACTGCCTTCATGACCGAGAGATCGTGCTACTGCTACAAGGTGATGCCTTTTGGGCTGAAGAACGCGGGGGCCACGTACCAGAGGTTGATGGATCGAGTACTTGCACCAATGCTGGGAAGGAATGTGCAAGCGTACGTGGATGACATGGTCGTGACCTCGCCGGAGAAGAGCAAGCACGTTGCGGACTTGGAGGAGTTGTTCACTACGATCGCCAAGTTTAGGTTGAAGCTGAACCCCGAGAAGTGCATCTTTGGCGTGGAGGCTGGGAAGTTCTTGGGTTTCCTCTTAACTGAGAGAGGAATAGAAGCCAACCCTGATAAATGTGCTGCCATCTTGGCGATGAGGAGCCCGGCTACCGTGAAGGAAGTGCAGCAGCTTACAGGTCGGATGGCCGTCCTGTCTCGTTTCGTGTCAGCTAACGGAGAGAAGGGCCATCCGTATCTTCAGTGCTTAAGGCGGAACAACAAGTTTACCTGGACGAAGGAGTGCGAGGAGGCCTTCGTTAAACTTAAAGAGTACCTGGCGAGCCCGCCGGTTTTGTGCAAACCGCTGGTGGGAACCCCTCTCAGGTTGTATTTTGCTGTGACTGAGAGGGCGGTGAGTGCGGTGCTCGCCCAGGACCAAGATCAGGCTCAAAAGCCTATTTATTTTGTTAGTAAGGTGCTGCAGGGCCCCGAAACGAGGTATCAGGCCCTGGAGAAGGCTGCACTGGCAATAGTCTTTTCGGCAAGGAGGTTACGCCACTATTTCCATAGCTTCACGATACTGGTGATGACCGACTTGCCCATCCAGAAGGTCTTGAAGAAGGCCGACGTTGCTGGGAGGATGGTGAAGTGGGCGGTGGAGCTGTCGGAGTTTGATATTAAATATGAGCCCCGAGGTCCGATCAAGGGGCAGATCTTCGCAGACTTCGTGGTCGAGCTCTCGTCTGAGGCGACACGAGTTGAGGGGGATGACTTTCGTTGGGTGCTTTCAGTGGATGGATCGTCGAACCAGCAGGGTAGCGGTGCTGGGGTCATCTTCGAGGGACCCAACGGCGTGCTGATCGAACAATCCCTGAGGTTTGCCTTCAAGGCCAGCAACAATCAAGCAGAATATGAGGCGCTGATCGCCGGTATCTTGCTGGCTAAAGAGATGGGAGCTAGGGTGCTGATGGCTAAGAGGGACTCGCTGTTAGTCACGGGACAAGTAACAGGCGAGTTCCAGGCTAAAGATCCACAAATGGCGGCTTACCTAGAGTATGTACAGGAATTGAAGAGTTCCTTTATCTCCTTTGAAGTGGTGCATGTGCCCAGAGAGCAGAATGCCCGAGCTGACTTGCTAGCTAAGCTCGCCAGTTCAGGCAAGGGGGTAGGCAGAGGACGGTGATTCAAGAAACTCTGAAAACGCCGAGAGCGTTTGTGGCAGATCACCTGGTTCTTCAGATAAGCAAGTCGACGGAGAAAGTGGCGAGGAGTCACAGATCCTTGACTCAAGAGACCTTGAGGTCGCCAAGAATAAGAGCATGTCAGGGAGAAAAGGTGAACATGACGCAGGTCTGCGCGACCCATGAGCCAGACACCTGGGTAACACAGTACAAGCGATGCCTGGCGGATGGCCTTCTCCCGCTGGAATCGACAGAGGCTAGGAAGATAAAGAAGAATTCTAGCAAGTTCACAATGATTGATGGCGAGCTGTATAGGTTTGGGTTCACTCACCCACTCCAGGAATGTGTGCATGGCGAGAAATGTACAAGAATTATGGCAGAGCTCCATGAAGGGATATGCGGAAGCCACGTCGGGGGTCGAGCTCTGGCCGCAAGGACTCTCCGTGCAGGTTACTACTGGCCAACGATGAGAGAAGACTGTAAGAAGTATGCGCAGTGCTGCAAGCAATGCCAGCAGCACGCCGATTGGCACAAGGCGCCTCCCGAGGAGTTGAAGTCGATTTACAGCCCTTGGCCGTTTCATACATGGGGAATCGACATCCTGGGACCATTCCCGCTGGCGATCAGGCAGATGAAGTACTTGGTGGTGGCGATTGAATATTTCACCAAGTGGATCGAAGTAGAACCAGTGGCCCAGATCACCGCACACAAGATCGAGGGTTTCGTGTGGAAGAACATTGTGTGCCGGTTTGGTGTGCCCAAGCGACTGGTGTCGGACAACGGGACTCAGTTTGCAAGTCACCTGTTGAAGAAGCTGTGCGAAGGGGTGGGAATTCAACAAGTATTTGCATCCGTCGAGCACCCTCAGACGAATGGCCAAGTAGAGTCAGCCAATCGGGTATTGCTGAGAGGTTTGAAGAGAAGACTAGAGAAAGCCAAAGGAAGCTGGGTTGAGGAGGTACCCCGTATAGTCTGGGCGTACCACACCACCCAGCAGTCAGGAACCCATGAGACCCCATTCAGCCTGGTCTATGGATGCGACGCAATGATTCCAGTGGAAATCCAAGAGAGCTCGCCGAGATTCCAGAACTTTGTAGCAGAAGACTCGAATGAGGAAAGAAGGCTGAATCTGGATTTGTTGGATGAGGTCAGGGAGGAGGCAAGAGTGAAGGCTGAGGCAGTGAAAAGAAGGATTGAACGAAGATATAACTCGAAGGTGATGCCAAGACAGTTCAGAGAAGGCGACCTGGTGATAAGGAAGGCCCACCAGTACAAGATGGAGAACAAGCTGTCGCCTAAGTGGACGGGACCGTTCAGGATAACCGAGGCGCTCGGGAACGGCGCCTACCGCTTAGAAACGTTGGAAGGAGGGGCGATTCCTCGCACTTGGAACGCCACGCACCTCAAGTTATATTACAGTTAAGAACTTTGTAAGTAAAAACAAACACGAAGAGCTTTACAATGTTACTGTTAAAACAGTTTGGAGGGGGCACTCTTTTTTCCCTAAGGAGGGTTTTTAATGAGGCCGCCCAATAAAGAAGAGTTTTCAAAGTTTAAAGTGTTTTAGATTGCATGCTTGTTGTTTTCCGAAAGTTTTGAAGAAAGACCTTGTCACTTATATGTGATTCAAGGTGAGTTGGAGTTACGTTGCATGCTTTCTAAAAGGTTTTCTAAGTCCCCATCGTCTTTCGGCGATTGGCGGCATCAGTTAAAGTTTAAAGTCCTCATCGTCTTTCGGCGATCGGAGGCACCAGTTAAAAGACCTCAACGCCCTCGCGCGTCCTGAGGCGAGATAAAGACCTCCTCGCCGTCGAGCGAGTGAAGGCGAGGAAGAGTAAAAAGCCCTCAGTGCTTCCAGAGGAGAGAAGATGTAGCCTCTGGGGCAATGTAGAGGCACCAGTAAAAGTCCTCAGTGCTTCCAGAGGAGAGAAGATGTAGCCTCTGGGGCAATGTAGAGGCACCAGCAAAAAGTCCTCAGTGTTTCTGGGGGAGAGAAGATGTAGCCTCTGGGGCAATGTGGAGGCACGAGATAAAGACCTTCTCGCCGATGAGCGAGTTCAGGCGAGTTAAAGACCTTCTCGCCGATGAGCAAGTTCAGGCGAGTTAAAGACCTTCTCGCCGATGAGCGAGTTCAGGCAAGATAAAATCCTTCTCGTCTCGAACGAGTTCAGGTATGGTGTAAAGGGTGGAAGAAGTTCGGAGGGTGGCTAAGGTAGGTTCGAAGAGAACGCCCAGCCACCCGGTTCCTTGTTCTGAAGCTCAGGGAGGTAGAGAAGGATCCGAAAGGCGCCTCTACCCCCAGATAAAGGAACAATGGCCAAATTGTGAAGGCAAGAGGAAGCTAGTATCGCCAAGAGTCTTTGGCAACCAGGAGAAATTCAAGCGATAGCGAGAAAGCTAAAGCCCGTTTTGATAAGGCAGATCAGGTGAGCTGTGTCTTAAGCCATTAGTTGGGTTGAAGCTCGTTATTTGAAAAAAATGGTTTCGCGCTAAGGTTCGTTACCTTGAGGTTACAAGTTGTTAGAATGTTGTCATTCGAAAGCTGATGGTTCGAAGCAGTTAGTATACAATCGCGCTCGCAGAGTCACTAAGTTAATTTCGTCTAAGAAATTTATGCGAGGAAGATAAAATTGGCAAGAGAGATTATGTAAAGGAGCGGGAAATGTCATAACATAAGTGGCATTAGTTCAAAATACATGTACAGAAAAAGGGAAAACCTATTACAAGTGAGTTTGTGTAAAGGAGAAAGCATAGGAATAATGGATGGAGGGAAGCAACTAATCTTCAGAAGGAACAATCTTCCCGTCCACCACCTCGTTGTTCAGCGACACCATGGAGAGATCCAAGTCAGGGTACTGGCAGGCGAATTGTTCCAAGGCAGCATCAAACCCAGCAGCGAGGATCTGGGTAGAGCTCAGCTCGAGTTCTTCAATCTGCTTCTTGAGCCCCTCGTTCTGCTGTTTTAGCTCTTCAGCTTGTTTCTTGAGTTCTTCAATTGTTTCCCGAGCTTGAAGGAGGTCCTCAGCAACCTTCTTGGATTCCGCCTGCGCATGAGCCAGCTTTGTGGCGATCTTCCCATTTTCCTCTTTGGCCTCGGCGAGTTTGGCCATGGTGTCGTCTCTCTCCTTTTCAACTTTCCCCAAGAAGACCTCCCGATCGGCTGACCTCTTCTCAAGGGTTTTTACCTTGGCGGCGTCTGCTTTGATCGACGCCTCCAGGTCAGCCACTTTGACGCAATAAGGGACCAGCTTGCTCTCCAGCTCGATCTTCTCTTGAGCTAAGAGCTGCACCTTATGGCGTAGATCGGTGGCCTCCTTGCGTGCCACCTGGAGCTCGGTGCTCATAGCATCCTCCACTCGGGAGTGATCGATCTCCGCGAGCATGAGATTGCAGGATAACTTCTCCGCCTCAATCCTTATTGTGCGGTTCTCCTCTTGGAGCACGAAGATGTCATCCTGGAGTTTTTGCTGGAACTCTCCACAGCTTTTGATATGATGGAGGGAAAATCCTCTGCCATCATCATAAGTTTTGCTGAGAAGGGTTCCCACACCCTTTTGACCTCAAGGGAGAGGTTTGCTCGTGGGGGCACCAGGGGAGCCTGTTGCTGGTTCTCGCCACCACCTTCTTGAGTTGCCTGTTGAGTGGGAGCTTCTTGGCGTGGTGGCGACGACGGGGATTCGGTGATGATGATAGGCGAGTTGTGAGCACCTTCATCCCTGCCTGGTGCGGCTTCCGCGGTTGAGGCAGTTGAAGGAGGACCCCCGCCAGCTGATACATATGGCGTGGAGGCGCTCGGGGGTTCTCCATAAAGTTGAGCTCGGCAGCCTCAACCACAGGAAATGCAGCTGCCAAGGGAACTGCTTGGACAGGTGATGCGGGAACTGGGGGGGAAGCAGTGTTGGAGGTGGAGCTGGCGTGGAAGGTGGTGTTGATGTTGGAGGAGGAGGTGGAACAGGTGTGAAGAAGGCGCCACCCTCTTCCTCTTGGTGATAAGGCCATCTTCGGTTGCCTCATCGTCTTCTTCTTCATCCTCTTGCACCACCTGAGGGGTTTTCCTTTTGGCTTCCTGAGGATGAGCTTCTTGCGTTGTTGGGCGGGCTGGGCCTCTGAAGGAGCTGGGCCTTAGGGGGCGATCTGCCCTGGGCAGCGGCGATCTCCACCACTGAATTGGGCACAGTTTGGGAACCCGATGCCAACCCATGGGATCGGGCGAGCGCCCTCAATTCAGCCAGTTTTCCCTTGCCCAACATGAGATCTGTATAATGCAAAGGTACATGGGTCAGCTCAGAGAGAAAGATAAACACATGAGTTAGTATGCAAGTAAAGCAGATAAGTGGTGCAAAAAATAAACCCAAGTCTTGTGCACAACAGACAAGACGCCCGAAAACAGTTAACAGAGGTATCGCCAAGAGCAATAACTTAGATATTAAGGTGAGCTCTAACCTATTCGAGCCTCGAGTTGGTCTTCGAAGAACTCGAAGGAGATCAGCGCGGTGGTGAGGAAAGTGATGTTGGCGTCTGCCACGCTCTTCCAGAAGAGGCACAGATCTTTGTCCAAGGCTCCCATGTTGTCAGGGCTTCTTGGCCTCCTGAAGCTTTCCTTGGATTCTTTATTTCCCTTGTTTACCCAGTACAAGGGAAAGCCGTCGAGCAGCGAAGCATCCTGGTCGTTTTGACGCACTTGGACAAATTTTCCTTTCCAATCCTTATAAGATTGCTGGAAGATAGAAAGGATCGACCTCCCAGCAATCCCATTCAGACTCACCCAAAGGCGATCTCCTGGATGCTTGGCTTAAAAAAGGAAGAGGAAAACATCCACTGACGTTGGCAGTCCCAGATGTGCACATATGATCTGGAACGCCCTTACGAACGCCTAGCTGTTGGGGTGAAGCTGGGCAGGGGCGATGTCGAGCTCGGTCAGTAGTTCCCCGCTCGAAACGAGTAAAGGGAAGTCGGAGCTTCACCTTCTTGAAAAACGTTGTGTAGAGAAAGCAGAACGACTCGCCATCGCTCGCTTTGTCGTCAGCACAGATCGGCTCCTCAGGATGGCAAGGCAGCCACGACCATCTTACTATCATGCTCCTTGTGAAAAGAAAGATCCGACTGGTCCCCTTTCCTTAGTCGGAGTACCGCTGTTGCAGAGTTTATCGAAGAGGTTCTTTCAGCAGTGCCGAGCTGGCCCAGGGGTAAAGTTTTTTATAGTCTGGAGTGGGGACGGAGGCTCCTCCGGCGACCGGTGGAGTAGCCTGAGCCAGGTCAGGGCGAGAGGTTGCAGGCCTCTCAGCCTGGGAAGAAGAAGCACCAGGTGCTCGTGGTGGGTTGTGAGCTTGAGATGAAGGTTTCGTGACGAGGGAGGAGGATTGGGGTGATCTTTGAGCGAGCCATCGCGGAAACTGCAAAGGAAAAAGAAAGGGAAAGGTAGCAGGGTTCGCAGAGGCTGGCTCGATCGCGAAAGAAGGATGAAAAATAAAAAAACGAACGAACGAAGGTTCGTTGTAATGGAGACGAAGCCCTAAGTTACGAGAAGGGAGAAACAGGAGAAACAGCCCACAGCGTATGCACCAGACAGTTAATGGATGATGCGAATCGGTTAAAATGCAGGAAAACTCAGCAAAGAAGTAAAGGAAGTACCTTTCTATGATCAGAAGAACGATGAAGAAGTTGAGAATCCAGGAGGTTGAAGAGCGTCGTGGGTTTTCGCAGAAGAAACTCAGAGCGTTTGAGAAAGCAAGAGGTGATGGAACAGTAGAAGTGAAATGGGTTTAAGGGTTTTTCAAATGGGTTTTGGAAGCGCAAACGACAACTAAAGGTAACCGTTGATGAAGCCACGTGTCGAGCGATTGGAAGAGTGTTTGGTGGAGCGTCAGGAAAGCAGAAAGTACAAACGTTTGGAATTCTGCGCCAGCGCCACGTAGATCGGTAGTGACGTGACTCCTTTAGTCTTTTCGCTGGACAAGTCTTCGCTTAAGACTGGGGGGCTTGTGTACCGCCCTGGTAGTCGGGAGTAATGACGTGGCGTCGAGATATATAGGCGTGTTGGATGGGACACCTGGCTGCAGAAGGGGA